>NC_056741.1:1577085365-1577385365 GCF_019279795.1 Protopterus annectens | reverse complement strand
CAAACATAGGTAATGTAAAGTAACAAGTTAATAGTCTACATACTGTGAACCCTCCATATGTGTCATAGGTCTGTATCTATAGGTAGGTCCATGTGATATGTTGTGTGCACGTAGTTCCACCCAAAGGGGATGACTATACATTACATGTCATTCAGTGTTAGGCCATGATCCTGGCACCAGTTTTCTGTTGCAGTGAGGCCTGTCTGTAGGATGTGTGTGTCAGCTGGTGTAACGACTATGGCGCTTAGTTTGCAGTCATCTGGGAACTTTGTCATCCACAACCCGCACATGTTTGCTTTTACATCTGAGAAATAAATGCCAAACAAGATGGGTCCTAGGACAGAGGCCTGGGGGATACCACATGTGACTGGCATTGAGTCTGACATGGCTCCTGCAATATCGATATTATGGATTCTGTATGTCAACCAGTGTGCAACCCATCGTGTGACATATGTAGTAACATGTAAGCTAATGAGCTTGTCTATGATGCCTGAGTGGAGTACTGTGTTGAAGGCCTTAGGCAAGTCCAGGTAAGCTTTATGGATTGCGTTGCCCTCATAAATGGCTGTAGTGACTGTTTTGAAAGGTCAACCAGGTTCAAAAGGCAGGATCATCGCATCACAAAGGCAAACTGGCTGGGAACAAGTGTCTGCAGGTACCCAATATCGCTGTATATGCGTCCCATACTGAATCATTCCATAGCTTTGCAGTCCAGGTTGGTTAAGCTTATGGTGCGGTAGTTCCCAGGGTCAGTACAGGTGCCTCCTTAGTGGAGTGGGACCACTGTTGCTGTATGCCAGTGTTCAGGTACATATCCCGTAGTACGGCCAAGGTTAAATATCAGTCTTATATGCGGTTGTATGTCCTCTTGGAGTTCACGTAGCACACATCCAGGGATACCATCATGTCACATTGATGCTGTGTGTTCTGCTTTGCTGAGGGCAGCCCTCACCTGGACATGTGAGATGATAGGGAGGTTACATTCAACTGTGATAAGTATTTCTAAGTGTGGGGGAGAAGGAGGGGGGATACGTGCACCGAACCTGTCTGCAAGAATGTTGCCAATATCTGTGTGTTCGGTGAAGGTTAAGTAGGTGTGTAGTAACTCAGAGCATATCTGAGGCGGTTGGTCCATATGTGTAACATAACTGAAGAAGGCCTTGTGGTTATCTACAGTGTTTGTGGCCATTTCCCTCCCAGAGTAGGCCGTGGATGTTGTTATGAGAGACCGTAGCTTATTACCAGTGCTGACCACAGATGCCTTGCCTTAATGTGAATCTGCTCTGTCCTGCAGTAGCCTCCTTCTATCGTTATACAATCTGCCTTTGGCTGGGGTCCACCATTCAGGATGCCTAACCTTTGTGCATAGGGTCTGGGTTAGAAATGCGTGTGCATGTTCCATGCATTCTTTGGGATGTCTGTGGGAAGCATTCGCAAAGGGCTCATCAGTGTGGGTTGTGGCTTCCACTGGCCCAGTGGGCTGCATGGATACCATGTCAGTCCTAACAAGTGAATAACTGTCTAATCACATACATATCAAAGTAGTCTACTGTGCTTGTGGTGGTGGTGGTGGGATATGTATATCCAGGCCAAGTAACATGTGTCCAGATCACACTAGTGGATGGCGTTCCACATACAGTACCTTGGTATGAACCCCCAGAGTGAGGTTGTGCATTGGACCCGTCGCAGTGTGCTGACCAATGGGGCATGCTACTATGTTGTATGGAATGTGGCAGGTATTGTTGCACAGGTGTTGGCTGAGCACTATCTGGCCATGTACTTGTGTATCCACCAAGAGACACACACATGCTACATATGGGAGTAGTAGTATATCACTACAGTTGAGTATCATGTATGGTATGTGTGCCATATATTGCTGACATAGTCTACTGATATCCTGTTTGTGTTCTCTTCCAGGGACATGGCGCATCAGCGTAACCCTGCCTACTCTGCAGCAGAAGATGAGGAGATACACCAGAGCCTGGTGCGGGATTATGACATACTGTTTTCCCGCACCAGCCAGAATCAGCAGAAGAGGGCTGCACTGTGGCAAGACCTTGTCCGTAGGGTAAATGACATTGGCATGCATAATAGGACATATGAGCAGGTACGACATCACTGCAGTGATTTAATCAGAAATGTCCATCAGCGTGCGTCAGATATCCACAGGCAACAGGTCGCCACAGGAGGTGGGGTGGCCACACATCCCCCCCTCACCAGACTGGAGGGGCTACTCCTAAGTGTTGTGGCTCCAGCCCCGGAACATCAACAGCAACACACCTGCATCATGATGGAGGCTGGATCCACACAGCAACACGACATGGAGCGTGCAGGTAATATGCCATATGTACACTTGACTGTTCTGTACACTGTTAGTTTATTCATGTGTAAGGTGTGTCTGTGGTATGTAGCTGTCAACATAGTATGTAATTGTGCAGGTGAGATATTGCCAGTATCAGCAGCTGACGTGTGAAAGGCAACTAGTGTACTACTGCACTGTATCATATGCAGTATCAATGGCACAGTTGTGCCCACTGACATTAATCTCCTAATTTCTGCAGGTCCCTCCGGTGTTACAGCAAGGCAGCCCATCCATGCTGGTGAGTGTATTTTAACAATACCTATAATAGTCCTGATAGTGCTAGTAATACTAGTGTAACTCAGTAGTGCTCTGTGTGTATACTGCGGGGTGTGCATGTGTGCATGTGTGCCTGTGTCCACTTGTGCATGTGTGCATGTGTGCATGCGTGCCTGTGTCCACGTGTGCATGTGTGCATGTGTGCCTGTGTCCACATGTGTATGTGTGCATGTGTCCATGTGTGCACGTGTCCACGTGTGCATGTGTCCATGTGTGCATGTGTGCATGTCTGCCTGTGTCCACGTGTGCATGTGTGCATGTGTGCATGTGTGCCTGTGTCCACGTGTGCATGTGTGCATGTGTGCATGTGTGCATGTGTGCCTGTGTCCATGTGTGCATGTGTGCATGTGTCCACGTGTGCATGTGTGCATGTGTGCATGAGTGCATCACTGGTAACATCGTGTAGACATTGTAAACTGTGTTTCCTGTCTTTCTCCCACAGGTTCTGGTGCTGCTCTGGTGTCCTGCAGCAGGGAACCTGAATCTGGTGCCACAGGTACTGATAATGATGATATCTGTGTAATGGCCCAGGATGGTGTGTCAGGGTCCGTCATTGGTCAGCCAATTGACAGTACACAGCTGTCAACCCCATCATTGCACACAGTCATCCTGCCAGTACATCCTATGTCACCATTGTCCCTAGGTGATGGACAGGATACAGTGGGCATTGACCAGGGTAATGTGGTATCTGTGGCACATGCTTCCCCACACAGCAGCCATGGGCAGAGTCCTGCGATGGTACCACACAGACAGTTGCCCATGGGTTCTCTTGGGAGCATCTGTGGGCGTACTGCCTCTGGCAGACGTGCCCAAAGAGGTCTGTCAACCTCAGCTATGTTTCGGGCTGTCATGCAGGCACAGTCGCATATGGAAAGGTACACCAGACAGGGTCTGAGGGAGCTGAGAGCATGTCGCACAGCCATGACTGACAGTATGCTTGACATCGCGGATGCTATCCGTAATTTCACCGATGTCATAGACAGACGTTGTGGGGACATATTACAGCAGTTCCACAACCACATGTCCATGAGCCAGGGCAATGGTGGACGGTTGCGGCGTCGACGTGGCCGTATGCCAGCAACAGCAGCAGCTGGCAGTCGGCTCAGATGACAACAGGCCCGCGGATGTCCACATAGTGCCAGCAGCAGCCCCAGCAATGCTGGGTCTGTGCTGTCATCGGAACACCCCAGGAGACCACGTGCACGTGGCTCTGGACAGTCCCAACAGGGACCTGTGTCCAGTCAACACACTCCTGCTTCTGATGACAGTACCCAGTCTGGCTTAGTACCGGATACGGTCCATAGCACCCCTGCCAGGCACAGGTACCATGTCCGTGCCCACAGGCACTGATCTGTATGACCTGCCAGGTGCAGTCTGTGGCTGTCCACAAACTCCTGTATATGGCAGCCATGAGGTGGAGCTGTGTGTGTGCATACACACATGCGAAATGTTAACACCTATGGCTACCACATACACACACACACTGCACCAACAGTGCCCCACCCTGTACTGCTGTCCCTCACCAACACACATACAAACACATGTCAATTGGTGGTATCAGTGGCAGACTCAGGCATACCTAATTCACACCCTGTGCATATGATGAAACTGTGCCACCTCCTGCAATCTCCAACATCAGTGCAGGAATAGGTAAACACATTGCTGATGCACAGGGTGACTACATAGAAGTGTATTAGTAGTATCATGTTGGTAACAGTACAGTGTGCTGATATGACTGTCTGTATATCCCAGCATGCCTGATGCAGTAACCGTATGACTGTCCTGAACTGTTATCTACACCCATAGTAAGTACCATAGTGTAACAGCTGCACATTATTGCATACCGGTGGTAAGGATGTCAACAGATAGCCACATACATAGGTAGCACAGGGGGGAAGCTAATGCAAGTAGTGATACGCAATGATGGACATGTACAGTAATGGTGGCAAGTTGCCCGCAACGACTATGCAATGTGGATGTTTTTGCATGTTGATATGTGTGCAGTACCAATGTAATACAAATCACAATTAACTATGACATAATATCAGTTCTACCATGGACATCTGAGCTGTGCATTCCTGGGTAAATGTTGATAGTGCCTACATATTTGCACTGTTACCTACTGTTAGTGTTACCCATTCTTTGTTGTACAATGGACTACTTCCAGCCCTGCTTACTGTAGCTTTGTTTGCATGCATGTTCGCTTGGGGTTCCTTGGAACACTGCTTCCACCTGCAATGCAGAGTTTCAGTGCTTCTGTGGACTCCTAGTGACATCTGCATAGTGTACTATACGTATGTCAAGTTTCCACATGACAGAATGTCACTGTCTGTCCTGTTCGCATGTACGTTGCCTGTGACACATTGCACATGACTTACCTGGCATTTACCCATGTGTGCAGTCATATATGCCAGTGCTACACCCACACATACACACCGGCAGTATGTTGTTCCCCATTGGCCCTATGTGTTGGTAATCACCATGGCAATCACACTACTATGGTAGCATGTGCAAAGGTAACCTGTGAATCACCTCTATGGTCCAGTTGTGGTTTGTGTGAGTCATGTGGCAATGTCACAGCTGCCACATGTATGCAGTCAACCCTCACCAATGGCCAGGAACGTACAACACATGTGTGGGATGCCACCACATAGCCAATCTGGGGACTGAGCACTCTGAACCCAGTACTGCCATACCGTGTCAGGTGGCATGACATACGACAGTGACTACAATACCAGTCTGACATAGACCCGCACTGACAGCAATCTGAACACATTGGGGCATACTTGGAGACTCAGAATAGCATCCTGCCTGAGCATCACACACCTCCGCAGCTGGCACACAGGCATACATTACGTCGGAACAGAGCACATGCCACACATGGCACACACATCCCGTGTGCCACACACTCACAGCCTGTAGGGCTACACAACACACCTGCTACAGATGTGTCAGGTACCTCTCTTGGCCGCTGCAGTGGGGTCCCACTCAACAGGCTGTACATGGTGAAGGTCACAGTGATATGCCTGTGGGGCACTATGGTCCACCACAAAACACATGCATAAAGGTCAGTCAGAGGCATGGACACATATGACTCAGTCATTGACCATGCCACTATGGATGACCTGAGACATACCTCCCTGGACTACATGATAGGGAACATAGAAGGGATCTCTCAGCATGTGGCACGGGCCAGTATGAGCCTGATCTTGGTTGCCATCATACCCTCACCAGGTATGCTACCACAATATGTAGGAAGGGTGTTCTATGTCTACATTCTGCTCAATCTCCAATGTCATTCATAGGGTATCCACTGGCTGTCAATGTGTGCTTACATGCTTGGGAAGCCACAATATTTTGCGAGGGGCAGCTTGCACGTGACACCCATGGGCCATCGTATATTGGCGAAGCCCCTTGATACACACATAGTGCCTTTTGCTGCAGGACATGGATTACATAGCCACCTCCACGGGTATCACACAGGATAGGACACTAACAGTGATGCTACACAACACCAGCAGTGTACTCTGCAAGATGCATGCACTGGACACTGTCCTCAGCACGGTCAACTGCAATATTTGTGCAGTACCAGATTCCTGATTCACGGCTCACAGGTGCAACCCAACACTGCCAGGTTATACCTCATACCATGCCTGTCGTCCCCTGCACATGTAACACATATGGACAGGGGGGTGGTATCCCAAGGCACCACAGATACACACACCTCCAGGTTGTTGGCACAGCACAAAGCATTAGGGCCTATCCGTGAGCAGCTAACAGTGTGTTGGACTGCCTTCTGGATCATAGCCTGGCACACAACCCTCCCATACACAGGAAACCCACCTATCCTCCCTAACAACACTGGCAATATGACAGTCTCAGGAAATGTCTTTATATGGCTGGACTGCATCCAGCCAAACATTGTGTGTGAGCATTACTGTAGCTACAACACACTAGCTGTAAGGTTCCCAGCATGTGGTCACTGAATTGCAGTGGAATAATATGTTACCACTCCCACAACAGGTGGGAACATGCAGCACCTGTTCATCGACTACATGTAGACTATATGGCCCAGACCAGATGTGTATCCCCTGCTGTAGGTATTATACCATATACAACCCACACTGTATAGACACATACCGCGTGCGGCCCCTGCACAGTAAGACACAGTCATATTGTTATGCATTGCGAATACCATTTATCCACTTGAGGCACGTGTCAGACATGGTAACTACTGCAGGTCACAGGTATTTATGTGTTTGTGTTACACACATACATCATGTGTGCATTGCCATTGCTGGTTTAGGCAATGGCATGCATTGTTATGCACAACAACCCACACAAGGTCATATTGTGTGACACAACCACACTTGGCAGTTGTGGGTTTCCAAAACATACCTATCTGTGCTCTGACAATGGTAATAGACCCAGTAGCGGAGCACACTATTGGCATTACTGGCCAAGTAGCCCTGTTTGGCTGTACTGATAGTGTGGTGACATCCCCTGTGTTTACTGGGGGAATATGCAGCATTTGGTGTATTGTAGTAGTTGCCAAAAGGATCTGTTCTCTCACACTTGCAATTACACACACCCTACAACCCCCTCCCCACACACAGACACTTGCTGGTATCATACTCCTACCTAACTATTTCCCGACAAGTGAGAGAGACGCATTAGCGAAGCGCACTATTCGGATTACTAGGAGGTCCTTCTTCTCCGGCTGTACTTATAGGGTGCTGACATCATCAGTGTTTGGAAAGGGTAATGTGCATCATGTAGTGTGATCTCCTGATTGCCAAAAAGCACATGTCTTTCATACAGAGTTACACACACACACACACACACACACACACACACACACAAACTCCCCACATCCAAACACACACACTTGTCATTTGCAGGTTTCAAACTCCTACCTATGTTATGACACTTGAAAGAGACACATTAGCAAAGTGCGCTATTCGGATTACTGGGAGGTATCTCTTCTCCAGCTGTACTTATAGGGTGCTGACATCATCAGTGTTTGGAAAGGGTACTGTGCATCATGTAGTGTGATCTCCTGATTGCCAAAAAGCACATGCCTTTCATACAGAATTACACACTCACAAACTCCCCTCATCCAAACTTGCCATTTGCAGGTTTCAAACCCCCTACTTAACTATGTTATGATACTGGAGAGAAACGCATTAGCAGAGTGCGCTAATCGGATTACTGGGAGGTTTCCCTTCTCCTGCTTTACTTAAAGGGTGCTGACATCATCAGTGCTTAGAAAGGGGAATGTGCATCCTGTAGAGTGTTCTCCCAGTTGCCAAAAGGGACACTTCCTTCACACAGACTAACCCCCCTCCACACACACTGGGTGGTTGCAAGATTCAAACCCCTACTTAACTATGTTATGACACTCGTGACAGACACATTAGCAGAGCACGCTATTTGCATTACTGGGAGGTTTCCCTTCTCCTGCTGTACTTATAGGGTGCTGACATCATCAGTGCTTAGACAGGGGAATGTGCATCCTGTAGAGTGTTTTCCCAGTTGCCAAAGGGACACTTCCCTCACACAGACTTGCACACACATCAACCCCACTCACCCACACACACTAAGCATTTGCATGGTTCAAACCCCTACCTAACTATATTATGGCACTTGAGGGAGACGCATTAGCAGAGCGCGCTATCCGAATTACTGGACATCTGTTCTGCACCTGCAGTATTTATAGGGTGCTGACATCTTTATTTCTACAGAGGTATGTACATCTAGTACTACCTGTCAGGTGGGGGATAGCATATATATGCATTTGCAGCCACCTACTTCAGGGTCAGATATGCACATCGCACTGGCAGATTATGTTCTATACCATGCTTTGTGACCACAGGACCTGTAACACACAACACAACCAGTCCAGAACACCACTCCCACATCCAGGACACACACTTTGCTTCCCTGGGAACAGTGCCGGGATATGCAGGTGTTCACATACACCATTCCAGTTGTTAACATCAGGTACAGGCATATTGTGTGTGGGAACTACTCAGGCCTCTACAACTTTACCCTACAGCCACTACAATTTGTGGGTCCATGTGCTATGGCAGAACCACTCACCACAGCCACATGGGGGAATACATATTGCACCTGTCCATCTGCAACATGGGTACTCACTGTTCCACACCAGAGGTAGACCACCATTGTTGATATCTGACCATACCCACCTTTCCCTGGACATCCATATCCCATCCCCACCCCCAGGCAAGGTTGTCACTGCAAACAATCTGTATTTAGCACAAGCAGACTCTACACTTGTGAACACTGGGGTGGACGACTTCAAAGGACCCATGCTGGGGGACTATACTGGCCACTCTGCATAATCCTTGACAATTGCATTTTATGAGCATGTGTAAGGTTTGCATTGATCATGCTATCCCACATATACCCATGACTGCTCCACAACAAGACACCTGTCAGGTGTACACCAGCCATATATGAGCCGTCCAACAGACAGAATGAGCTAATACATTGCAGAGCTGTAGCCCACAGAGGGAGGACATCTGTGAACAGTACCAGCACGACACTTCATTCCCACATAATCATCACAACACAGTGTTGACAGTGGAATTGTCTAGACAATGCAGATAGGGCTCCCCTCAGTCTGTTATTGACGCCCACTTACTGTTAGAGGTCCTCAGCAACCCTCTTCCAGCACACACCAACAACATGGATGTGGCTTAGCACATTCAAACCCTGGGATCTCCACTGTGCCCCTGCTTGACAGAGGCACAGCTCACTAGCCTCACACATTGCCTTATGTGACCTACTTTACAGTGGCACAGTAGCCTACTTTACTGGGGATGCAGATGCCAAGCACACTCTGGCTAAGCTGTCATTCCCTAGGGCAAACAGCCTAGTATTGACCTCTACACCCATATGTTTAATTGTCAGATGCACAATGTTTGTTGCAGTTAGACTGTTTGCAGGTCTTTATTGCCATAGCATTCCCTGTTCCTATGAACAACTTGTGTATCTGTGGAAGATGTTTGAATATGAGGGCGATCCACTATATCACTTATGTCTCTGTAGTCATTTACTGTGTGCACTGGGCAGATTGCTGTGTTGTGGTTGGTTCCTGGAATGACACGTACAAATACCAGATATGTGTGGGCAACTGCTAAATGGAGATATGGCCTAAGTGTGTGAGCATGCCCAGTTCAGCCTTTCCATGGCATGTTGTCTGACATATGCCTCATTTATCAAAGTGTGTGAGCATGCCCAGTGTGAGCTTTCCATATGTTGAACTCTGCAGTCCACCACATATTTGGGTGTGTGTGAACTTCAACAATATCTCACGTTTATGGTTGTGTGTTGGGTGTCATGTTGTGTACTTACTGGCCAACTGCTTCATGTCTGCCACAACAATGATTATACTGTGCCTGCAGGGATTGCATGGGATACTTTGCATACAGTAGTCAACATCCTTTCATAATGACCTAACACTGTAGTACCGTATAGTGTACTGGTTCAGTACTTTCACTGTGGTGAACAGTATCCTGGGCTTTAGTCCTATCACTGCTTGACATCTTCATAGTGAGCACAACATACTGTGTAGGGGCCAGTTGTGCACATATGATCATGTTGCATTATGTTCAGATATGGACTACCTACACCAGGCTTGTCCAACATTGGTATTGTATTCCACAACATAGGTGGACATTGGCAAACACTAGCGATGCTCCTTAGGCCATTTCTGATGCTAGTCACAGAGTGTGTTTGTCCTTCGACACACATTGTAAGTGGAGTTTGCCATGACATATGTCATGGTTAGTATACTGTACCTCCGTCTACCTCTGACATAACAGTGATACCCAGGGTTAACCTACCATCTCCCATCCACTCATCAGGATTCCTCTTGAAGGGTGTCGATAGGTGACTCTCTGGCTAACCTGTACTGGGAGTTTACTCAAGAGTGGGGGTGGCTTCTGTGTTATGGATCATTCAGTACAGCTTGTCCTATGTTTGTCAGTGCTGGGGTTCAGGTCTCTCATGTGCATAGCTCACTGCCATTCAGATTGTACAAGGTGCAGCATGTTCCTTGATTCCAGCTTGGACATGGCTTCATACATCAGACACAGCTTGCATCTGGGTGGGCAGTATGGCAGTGTGTGGAGCTGCAGTTTGTTTAATCAGGCAACACATGGCATCTGTTCATGCTCTTTGCTACACCTGGTGGGGTACTGTTGTGGACTTTACAGTTGATGGAGGTGTCTGCTGAGGTATATCCCACAGGGGCTATTGTAGTCAATTGTGACGCTGATGAAGGATGACTGCAGATCCACAGTGACCTCCCCTTATCTAGATCTGACAACCTTCATGATTGGGTAGGTATATGGTATGTTTCTGCGAACACTACAGCCACATGTTTGTCCAATGCAGGATATCTATCACCTTGTGTCTCCAGGTCTCTCATTACATGTTAGGTACGTAATGGGTTAACACCTGTGTGGTAATTGGTGGGCACTTACTGTATATCCACGGTGGTTGTCTATACACATTTCTGTAATTAGCTTGCTGACATGGCTATGGGTCCAGTTGTCTGTTTCTATGTGGCCCTTTTGTGGGTTGCTTGTGTCAGCTGGGGATCAGATATGGTGGGCAGTTTGTACTCCTCTGCATACATGTTCAGTCACGGTCCTTCCATGTTGGCCTGTACCTATGGGACATATATACGGAACGGGGGAGGTCCCAGGACCAAGCCTTGTGGGATGCCGCTCATATCTGCTTTGTAGTCTGACATGGATGCAGCATGTCTGACCATGTCAGTTCTGTCCTTGGTCTGGTTTGCAACCCCTCTACTGACATATGGGTTTATATTTAAGCTGGTGAACATATCCATACTGAACTCGTAGGGTATTGTCTGGAAGCATATGCACGGTCCAGCTACGCTGTGTGGACCACATTGCCCTCATCAATGACCTTAATGACTGTTTCAAAGGGTCAAACATGTTTAGGGGCAGGATCTGCACTTACAACAGCCACACTGGGTAGGGTCCCGTGTCGGTAGGTCCATGATAGCTTTATGTCTGCGGTACATACTGATCCTTTCCATAGCTGTGCAGACCAAGCTTGTCAGGATCCTGGGGTGGTAGTTTGCACTATCCATTCAGGCAACACCTTTGTTGTGAAGGACCACTGTTGTTGTACACTGCTCTTTGGGTACATATCCTGTGGTAAGGCTGACATTGGGCAGTAGTGTGATTTGGCATTCCATTCTTCTTGGAGTCCATGTTGGCCTCAGCCCAGGACACCATCACATACCTTTGCTGCTGTGTGTTTTGCTTTGTAGATGATGGCTGTTACCTCAGCATCTGCAATGTCAGGGGGCCAGCAGTCTGCTGGGATAGATATTTTGCATTCTGGGGGGGTTTGCACTGCACCTGTCAGGTTGTATGTTGGCAATATGTGTGTGTGTTTGGTATGTTGTTTGTAATATCTGTGTGATTCAGAGCATATCTGTGAATTCCCAACATGGTTCCTACCATCAGTTGAGTAAGCCTTGTGATTATCCTTAGTGTCCTGTACAATTTGTATCTTCATAGGTTCATAGGTTCATACTAGGCTATCCACCCTAGGGCATTAGTAAGCCTAGCCAGAGTGTGTGTGTCTTTCGCCGCCCCTTGCTATGTGACTATTATGGCCATTTATGATTTGCTTTACTGTGCCTCTGTCTGGACGTGACACAGTGAAGACCCCCAGTGTACATCTACGATCATCCATCCACTTGGCAATATTCCTGTTGAGGGATGTCAGTGAGGGGCTCTGCCTAACATGGATTGGGATCCTGTTCCTGGGTGTGGGGAGCCTCTGGGTTATGTATCTGTCCCTCCAGCACATCCTATTTCATTATGTGTTGAGGCTGACATCTGTCACTCTCACAGCTCCAATGGCTTTGATTTCCTGGGGTGGAGCATGTCCATTACTCCTGTGTTGGACATGGCCTTGTACAACAGACATACAATGCCTCTGTGTAGGCAGTCTGTGACTGCATTCAGCTGGGGTGTCTACAGCCAGGCAGCATATGACATATATTTGACACCCTTTATCCTCTTGGTGAGGTACCTTTGAGGTCTTCCTAACCGCTGCAGGTGTCAGGTATGGTACATCCCATATGAGTCATTGTACTAGACTATGGGTCTGATAAGGGAACAGTACAGGGGCACAGTGACCTCTGTTGTTGTAGATGTGAATCCTTTCATGATACGGTGTCCAATATAGACAGTCTTCCTAGCCACATTGGCATTGTGAGTGTCACATGACAGGTTACTGTCGACTTGTGTCCCTAGGTCCCTGATTACTCCTTGCATACATAATGGTTTACCACCTATGTGGTAATTTGTGAGTACCTTGTCTGGTATTTGGTGGGACATTCATACTGTCCAGTGTCTTCAGGATGTCTGGGTGGGGTTCCTGTGTGTGAGAGTGTGGTCTGTCACATGCTACAGACTGTACAGCAGTTTTGACTACTATTAGGTGCACATGGGTGGTCTCCGCTGCTTCATGCATTGTCAGTTACCTGGCCATATGGGTGTCTGTGCTGCATATGGATACTCCCCCTCCTTTGATGTTTTGGTCCAGGTGTTGCGGCCATAACGCATGATATGTGGTATAACCTGGTAGTGCTGGTGTGTTGTCAGTATGCTTGCAGCAGGCTTCTGTCACTGCACAGACATCGATGTTCTCCATACTGGGAAGTGCCTCAGGAGCATGCATATTGCAGTTTTCACATCTGGCACTGGTCAGCATTACCCTTATGTTTCTTACCACTTATGTTTTCTAGGGTGGTGGGTTAGTCTTTTTGGCCTTGCCTACGTACGGCTCTATGAAGGTGGCAAAGGCCTTATCCAGTATCCAGACGCCCAGGGGTAACAGGTGCAAGCCATCCCTGGAACAGCAGCATGGCTTGTCATGCATGACATCTCTAGCAGATAGACATTAGACCCTCTTGGACTTACAGCTGTAACTGTGCCTCCTGTTAAAGCTGATCATTCTGTGTTTGTACTGTGGCATCATTCTTGGTGAGGGTTGGATGCTGCAAACGGCCAGTGTCATACTGGCCTGGAGTACATACTCAGAGAGCTCATCCATGTCTCTTTTCATGTAGTCCATGGAGGTACATCTCAGGTCATTCACACCAGCATGAACAATGAGTGCATCATATTTCTGCTTGCTTTGGGGTGGCCTGCGTACTTGTGTTATGTGGCATATTGTGGCAGCCTACAGGCAGCTTACTGTACCCTTTCCCTTGTTCACTCTCTGATGAGTGGGACAGCAGTGTGTCTGCCTATACAGACACCTATTACAACTGTATCAGGCATGTTGTTTCTCCTTCTGGCCTGTAACTGTTTGGCACACCAGCTTTGTGTACTATGTGTTGCATGTGCTATGTTTGGAGGTTGTGGTTGCTTGCGGTCTGCTTTGGAGGCCTCTGTTGGTGTGGTGTGTTTGTAATTAGGGCCTCCGGGAATGTTTTTCTGTGTTTATATGTTTGGTTTACAGTTGTGATAGGTCTATGTGGGACTGGGTTTGTGGTGTATGTGGTTACCTTCTCCTCCTGACTAGTTTTGACAGTACTGAGTTGGGGGAGCTTAGCCTCCGGTTTGGATAAATGGTTGCATCTCTCACATATATTTGTATTTATTGGGGGGAGTTGAAGGTTGTCTGTGTACTTGGGGCAGGTGTCACATTGCCTCTGGATTCACAGATTCTACTTGTTGTGGCTGGCCTTAGTGGATTGTATGTGTGGACATATTTTATTGCCATACTACTGATCAGTGATTACTTCCCTTTTTATGTTTGCTCTATCATGTAGTAGCTTCCTCATTGTCTTGCATGGTTTGGTAATGGCTGGTGTCCACCGTGCCAGATGCCTGCGTGTATGGCATTGTGTCTTGTTGTTATTTGTGATTGCATAATCCAAGCATTCCTGGTTGTGTTCATGGTATGCCTGTATAACATGTTCTGCGGTGTGTCCCATATTCTGCACCTGCAGAGGGCCTTTCGTGGATTCCACATCGGTTTGGAGGGGTGCAACTTATGCTTTACACATGTTTTTCACTGTGGTTTTCTGGCCAGGGATTGTGGTCAGGATGTGTATATCCGGTGTGATTACTCTATGGTCTGGTCTTACCAGTGAGGGATACACTTCTCATCTTCCCATCCAGTACGCATGTTGCTGATTATCACATCCAGTATGCTTATCCCTCTTGTGGGAGTGGTACGTTGTTCCTGGGCATTTTGGTTTATGGATTCTGGGAACTTTTCTCCTACTGTGTTGGTGCTAGTATAATGCTCCCAGTGTATGTCTGGGTATTTTCAGTCAACCAATATAATGTGGTTTGGGAGGCTTGATATATTCATGTATTCCAACATAGGCCAGGTGCAGTTCCTGGTATTAGGACAGTAGTCTGCAGTAGGCTATATACTGGGAGGTGGTTTTAGCCATTGGTATTTGACCATGGCTAATCCATGCTGCTTCTTGTTGTGGTACCAACATGGGGGTGTGGTTATCCTTGACATTTATTGCTAGTCACTCTCCTTTTGTAGCTTGTTACATGTTTTGAGGCTGTACAGCACAGTATGAGGTGTAACCTGGTAGTGTTAGGGTGCTGATGTGAGCCTTGACCCAGTTTTCTATTACAGGACTGTTATCAACATTCTCCATACTGTGTGCGTTTACACTGCACGCATCTTGCTGTTTAGACTTCTGGCATTGGGTAGCATTACATCTAGGTTCCTATCCCTTGTGGTACCTATGAAGGTGGGTTTGTGTTTTGAGACTTACCTATTCAGGGCATGCTGTGGGTACTGACAGCCTTTGCCAGTATCCATGGGGCCTGGACTGATAGGTGCACGCCACCCCTAGCAGGTGGTGCATCATGTCATGCTCAGCATGTCTTCCAGGCTGAAACACATTGGCTCCCCTTTGACTAACTGCATTACTTCAGCCAGTTATTGCAATTGATCATCCCATCGTCATTTTGTGGCTTCATGCTTGGTGAAGGTGGATGTTAGTCAGGGTCCTCAAGTGTGCATATAGTACACAGTGTTACATTACTTAACACATGGCATTCATGCCTCAGGTGGTGCTGCAGGGCTGCCTCTGTCGGATGCACATATTACACTCCCTGTACATGTTTGTGAGCAGGTCATGTCGTTTTAGGCATCCATGTTATTATTTGAGTGAGTCAGAGGGGGTATCATTCCCAGGGTTCCTACTGAGCCAGTGTATGTGCTATGCGTTGCCTCTTTGCCAAGGCCAGGGCATACTGGGCACGCCTCCTTCTGCCTACTGGGGCAGGCTCAGGTTGTTCCTCCTCCGAGTCACGCTCTGCCTGTGATGGCCTTGGCAATGGTGGGGGGCTGTTTGGCCCAGCCCTATGCTGGTCCTGCTGCAGCTGTTTTCGCAAGATCATATTATGTAGCATAGCACATACCATGACAATTTGGGTACATGTAGTTGGTGAGTACTGCAAGGCTCCACCAGATGTGTCCAGACACCGGAACCATGACTTGAGCAGCCCAAACACACGCTCTATTACATTACGTGTTTGTGCGTGTGCCTCATTATGGCGTTCCTGTTCAGGTGTGTGTGCGTTTCTGATGGGTGTCATCAGCCACGGCTCCAGTGCATAACCTGCATCCCCCACTTGGTGTCCGTGTGGGATGTCCCCATTGGCAAATGTCTGGTACAGCTGCGTCAAATGCCAAATGTGGGAGTCATGGTAGCTCCCAGGGCAGCCAGCACACACATTTATTATTATGCCCTGGGCATCACACACGACCTGGCAGTTGATGGAGGGGAAGCCCTTGCAGTTAATGTAGGCCCTACCCCACTCACCGGATGGTGCTTTGATGCGTATGTGCGTGCAGTCTATTGCACCCACTACCTCAGGGTATTCCGCTATTTTCTGGAAGAGACACATATTGCTGGCCAATACCTCACGGGCATTGGGGAAATATACATGATCACCGACATGTGCTGACATGGCATCTAGGAACTGGTGCAGTACCCTGGAGGCTGATGCCTGTGATATCCCCATCATATCACCAGTTGGTCTCTGGAAGGTACCTGTTGCTAGTATTCTTAGGCCAACACATACCTTGGTTTCCACTGGGATGGGTTCCCCTCTGTTGGTTCTGTGTGTGAGGCATGGCCTGCACAGCTCAACTATTTGCTGCAAGAGCTCTCTGTCCACTCTATAGCGCTCTACTATCTCCAGCTCATGTAACCCGTGGTAGGTGACCCTTGGCCTGTACACTCTTCTCCGTCTCCTCACTGTGGGTTGTCTGGCACCATCTGCATTGTCACCACCCTCAGCAAGTCGCCTATGTCTCATTATGACAGCTATGGCAGCCCCTAGCATTTCTGCTCTGATTTCAGCTTTTTCAGTTTTCACTTCTAATAGCTTATTCCTGTCTTGCAGTGTCTCTTGAGAGAAACATCCTGCACTGCTGTTTGCAGAGTTTTAAGTGCTGGGCTGGGCTACTATTCTGCCTGTGTAATTGCCTGCTTCTAATTGTTTTCACCTGCTAACTCCAGCAGTATTCCCTGCTAGCTTTCTACTAATTCTGTTGCTTCCTTTTTCCTTTCTGTTTCCTCAGGGGGGAGCAGCGTGCATACCAGCCGAAACACGCTCACAGTGGCTTACACATGTGCACACATGCTTACACAGTTCAGGATCTGCCTATTCAGGTTAAAACACGCGCACACTAGCACAAACAGTGTTACAAATCTACCAACACACTCCCACATGCTCAGTCTGCCTTACACGCGCACACACTGCCCTACTCGCGCTTCATGGCGTGCACTCGTGTGCATGCATGCCCAGCAAGAAACTTTGGTGTAAGTAACAGTGTACACCTTCCATTTCTTGACTTTCCCATGCTTATCTTGTGGCACTCCTCTTTCCCTGATCTGTGTCTGTCATCTGTCATGTTACACTGACCTCCAATGAACTGCATTTCTTTCTACCATTCCCCCCTGTGATGTCACCTATCTCCTACTCTATTCCTCCCCCTTATGTATCTCTTACACTGCTCAGACTGTGCTCATTTGCTATGTGACTGTGGGATTCAGTATCCTAACCCTCATTTACATGAGATTGCCTACTAATGCTTAGTTACATGTCTTAGACTCAGCTTCCCCCCTTAGCAACCACTACACAGTGGCCATGTTGTTTTTGGTCTTCTGGTCCCTGCATTGTCATTCCATGTATTGCATAAAACCCACATTTGTGGGTTTATAACCTTCATTTTTATGTTTTATACAGCGCAGCCCGTTTGCGCGGGGCTGCACTGCGTTTAAACATCGGCGATATTTTTTTTATATTTGCATCGGGTTACCTTGCCAATGGCCACATATTTGGCCATTGGCATGCTGCCTGACACATATGCACCCTTTATTTGGAGCTGACATGGCTCCATTATGATTTTTGCAGAAACGTACTCAGTTGTCAACTGAGTACATTTCTGCAGCTAAAACGGCTCTTACACGGGCTGGTTTCTGCTTCGTGGATCGCTAATATACCTCATTTGCATACCTTTCGGCTGCAAGTGAGGTATTTAGCATATCCACGCCCAGTCCGTGTAAGAGACGTTTTAGCTGGTCTCTTACACGGAGTTTTGGGCTGTTCCTGGATCGCGAGGCTTGCATGGAGTGTTACACGTCTATTACACTCCGTGCAAGCCTTCGTGAATCCTGCCCTTTGTCTTTTCTCACTTAGGCTTGCTGCTTTCTGAACTTTATTCTCCACATCTCTTCTGGCAACATATTCTCAGTACCATGAAGCAATATTTTCTGACAACCATTTCCAAGATGACAAAACAGAACCTAGCACCATTGTGTCACTTCTGATCTATGGACAGAATTTGGTGGTATTAGAAACAGCACTGTCGAAGTTAACTGAATTTTGAAAAACAACACTGACATTTTTATCTGAAACATGACACACTGTTTTGATGGATAAGTAAGTTTAAGTTGCTCTACATATTTGATTGATTTAGTGATGCAGCATGCAGAATATGGCTGTGATTGCTCATTTCTGGCTACTACAAATGAATTAAGCAGGTGCTGATGTTAACCTTATTTTAGGTATACCCTTCTACTTTAGTACTGTAAAGAATGCAAATGCTGAGTAAATAGCAGTGGTTTTACAACACAAGTTAACCGTATAAACAGGTAGGTTGGCTGGTAGTTAGCTTGTGAGATTAAAGAGCTGTTCTGTGGCCTTCTGGTACAAAGTCTGATTCTCTCAGCCTCCATTGTATAACTGTTCGACTGAGCAAGTCACATAACCAGACACTGCTCTTGGGCTGTGTGAGGAAAAAGTTCTATGGAGATCACTGCTCTACCTTAGAAAGCAATAGAATAAACCAGCAGAAGATGACAGCTTGCACTTGTGCTGTTAGGACAAGGTGTATGTCTCTGCAGTGATTACAGTGATTTAATTGCACTTTCATATTTATCACAAAATTAAACATATATCATTGCAAATTACTGCTGCAGCTTAAAAAAGGCATACAAGATGGTAACAGGCAGCATGTCATATTAGTCTCCATTACACCCCCACCCCATCTAACACAGCTGCATTCTGCCATCTCTTTCTGAAAAAGAAAGAGATAAAAATGCAGATAAAGAGTGTTTCACCTATATAATATTTAACCTATATATATCTATGCCATTACAACTTATCATAATCTTGATAAACATATTCCCCGGGATTCATGAAGCCATTTTTCCATGCAGGAACTGTGTAGCCATTTCTGCACAGAATATGGCTGCCGAGCGATCCAGCAAACAGCTGATCTGACTTGCACAAGCGTGCCTACACTGTTCTTGCAAGGATATGGCTGCAGAATGCTAATTACCCCATTTGCTGGTGAAAACCATGCAAATGAGGTGAATTAGCAATTCACCAAGCAGCCAGGGGTCTGTGCAGGAACAGTGTTATTTGCAGAAATGTATTCAGTTACTAATCTAATACATTTCTGCAAATAACAAAACGGAGCATGGCAGCTCTCAAAAAAGCATATATTACAGTGGTTAGGCATACCAATGGCCAAACAAACTTGTTTTTGGCTGATCTTGGCTGTTTAAGCATAGGGCATCGGCTTGCAAATGGGATCGGGCAGAAAACAAAAAAAGGTGAAAACTCAATTTTAAGGTAAATCTGCATTTTGCCATTATAGTCTATGGCATGCAAAATGAAAACAATACCAGGGAACAGTGCTTGGCAAGGGGAAAGGCTCTGTGAAAGTGCAGTAACTATGGACTAAGGCAGTGAGGTATGCAAATGAGGGGAAATTTACTGAATCACAGAAATCTTCTAAGTCCCAAATTGCACCTAACCGTGTAGGTGCTCTAGCATGATGATGTAACTAGAAGGAGCAACAGACATGAAAAGGGGGTATATAAGGCATGTTGTAAGCACAATGGAGCATTAAGGTGCAGAAATATGCTTAGCTAAGCACAGCTAAGCAATGGGGTGTGTCTGAAGCTGTATTGTCTTATTCCATGAACTGAGGAGCATGTTCACACTCGGGGAAGGGCCATTTCTTACTGTTTACATTAGCTAAACAAGTTTGTGTGGCACACACCCAGTCTAAAACAAAACAACAAAACTAAAAAAAAAAATGGAAATAGCAGGACTATTTACATTTGGGCACCGGGTTTGTGCAGCGCACCTTGGTGCTTAAAAGGGGAGGAAATGGGAAGGGGAAAAAGAATTAAAAGGAAAAATAGCATAATTAAAACAATCAAGTACAAATAACATACCTGGCAGGTGGAATGCATCATAGTCAGCCAATCATACATGCAGCATCTGCAGCACAAGAATATAAAGTATGGAAACACCTTCCAGTCAGTTTTTTCCCACAAACTCTGCACCATTGGTGTTTACATGTGGGGTAAATTTAAATGGAAAAATGTTAGGGGCTGCATTTGCTTTGATCCATCAGTATGTGCAACAGGCTGATGGCGGAGAGGTGGATAATGCTGACAACTGCCACAGACCAAGGAGGAGGAGAAAAGTGTTCAGACCCAGGGTAGCTTACCAGGGTCTACATGATCTGGAGATAGTAGAGTGCTACAGGGTGGACAGAGACATACTTCAGCAAATCACCGAGCTGTGCTGGCCTCAACTCGGACCTAGAACCAACAGAGGGGAAACCATATCAGTGGATACCAAGGTATGTGTAGCCTTAAGAATTCTATCTACTGGTACTTACCAAATCCCTACTGGGGACATCATGGTAGTCTCACAGGCATCTGCATCCAGGGTACTCTACCATTTCCTGGATACCATGCTACTACATGCCGGTGAGCACATTTACTTCCCCAACACCCATGAGGAGAGGACCAGCAATATGTGTCTCTTCCACTGTGTACCAGAATACCTGGAGGTACTGGGTGCCATAGACTGCATGCACATCCACATCAAAGCACCACCCAGTGAACAGGGTAGGGTCTACATAAACCGCAAGGGATTCCCCTCCATCAACTGCCAGGTTGTGTGCAATGCCCAGAGCATTATCATGAATGTGTGTGTGGCAGTCCTGAAAGTTATCACGGCTTCAACACCTGGCATTCATCACAGCTGTGCGAGCCATTTGCCAGTGGGGTCATCCTGTATGGCCATCTGGTGGGGATGCTGGCTATGCACTGGAGCTGTGGATGATGACACCCATCAGAAATGCACACATACCCACACAAAAATGGTATAATGAGGCACACGCACACAAACCAGGATAATTATAGAGCATGTGTTTGGGATGCTCGAGTCATGGTTCCACTGCCCTGACATATCTGGTGGAGCCTTGCAGTACTCTCCAGCCACATGTGCACACATGTTCATAGTATGTGCCATGCTACACAATATGATCCTATGGAAACAGCTACAGCAGGAAAAGCATGGGAGGGGCCACACAGCCCACCACTATTGCCAAGGTCCCCACAGGCACAGAGGGACTCACAGGAGGAGGCCCCTTAGCCTGCTCCCATAGGCAGATGGAGGCATGTCCAATATGCTCAGGCCTTGGCAAAGAGGCAACACATAGCACACACACTGACACTGTAGGGACCCCAGGGACTGACACATCTCTCTGACTTGCACACACAGTAAAATGGATGACACACACATCACATTACCTGTAACTTACCATGTATAGGCAGTATACTGTGTGCATCCAACATAGGGGCCCCTCAAGCACCATCCTCACAACTGCCACAAGCACAATGTAAGTCAGTCTTCTTAACAATAAACAAGTGGATTAGTATGTTTTGCTATGATATCTATGGTAATGCTGCATGCATGCAAGGGAATGGGGTGGCCTACTGGGATAGCAGCACACAACTGACAGCTATGTGGACACCAGGAAATGTCTGGCCAAAACTAGCCTCCAAACACTATGCAGTAGTACCCAAGGTGGCAGATCCCACTGGAGTATATGTGTGGGGGCAATTAACTGTGAGGTCATAGGTCACAGGCATGGCTCTCAGAGTGGTGGTCCCATAACCCCCCCTCACACCCACACAGCAAGTCAGCTGTAGAAAACTGCAGAAAATGTCTGGTAAAGACACACAAATGGCAGCAATGTTGAATTAACCCCCTACAGACTCACACAGTGATAGCCCAGCATTACCCGCAGTTGTAGTAAGGCTAAGAAGGGTAAGACGTCTGAAACTCAAATATATGCCAGTACAATCTGACCTGGGCTTCTTACTGATATGCCTCTAGTCCCCAAGACAGGGCACAATAGTATGGTAAATGGAACCAAAATATAAAGCAAATATCAGCACAGTCTGTGCTGATATTTGCTTTATATCAGCACAGTCTGTGCAAATGTGTACAGTTGACAGGTGTGCCCCTCCCATATACCCACACAAAATCAGTAACATGTATGTTTCCAGGAAAAATAGCAGCACAGCACCCATTGGCAGGGCTATACCAATACACATGAAAACATATTGCCTGTCCACAATATGCAGGGGTCAATGAGCTATGTGTATGTCTATTTAATACTGTCTGGATCTGGCCAGCATGTTCTCCTGGCATTCGTCTTGTACTGCCTTAGGTACAACGCTGCCTTTGACAGGGCCATGTGCAGATAACTGCAGTGCCAACTGTTATGCATGTCAGTAACACCCACTGTTCTGCCACTGACATACCTGGAAGTCACAGTGCTATGTGGAATATATTACACATATTAGTGACATCTTGAAGGATGTGCAGCAGAGGTGCCAAGGTTTTTGTTAATATAAGTACTTTGTGGTACTGTTGCCAGTGGTCATTCTCAATAATCCTTTTTTATTATGTTTGCTTTTACATATAATGGACATGCCTGCACATCTGAATGTGTTCTGTACCCACACCCATAACTCCCAACCTCTGACAGCAAGATGTCTGGACAAGGGCAGAAATAAAAGTGGAACAAATGCACAATGATAGGCATGTGTTGTAAATATTGCCCTTACATACTGACAAAGTTGGTAGGGTGAGGGGTTTGCAGTAGCGAGAATTGTCTGAAGGTTATATATTCTAAAACAGTAATGTCTGTATTATTTTTAACATCACACTTCAATTATATGTAACTAACTTGCTATAAAAACACAAGCTTATTTAGAAAGGATGAAACCTCTAACCAAACACCTGGACAACCTGCCAAAATATGTACAGGTGAGAGGTATGCCCACACAAGGATATGACACCTCAGTTTAGAAAGATGCCACACAAGCAGGAGATCTCCAGCCAGTATATCACCAGGTTGCTTGATTGTTTACACAGCCATGTGTCATTACTACACTGGCTGTAGCCACACCTCACAAATGGCCTTGTTGGACAAATATTTACATAGCTGCCCTCATAATATTGGTCTATGCATCATACAACTAGTATTCCTCTGGTAAAGCACCGTGATGATCTGAGGATGTCTGGCACTAGGTAATGACACAATACATTGCAGTTTCAGACTACAAATATGTCAGAAAATGTCTGCTAAACAAAACAAGTACCCTGAGGAAAGTCCTGGATTGGAGTACACCTATCTCTGGAATGGAGTCCCACTCTAACTATAGAAGGTCACTCTTGGCATGCTCCTACACTTGTTGGAACCCACATCAGAATATATGACTGTATTGTGTATGTATGTCCATGCATATAGACAGCTATGTACACCTCAACTGTCCCCACACACACACATCAAACAGGATTACCTTCAGCTAGCTGTAGGTAGCCCATATGTGATATATCTGCATCTGTTGTATAAGATACACATGCATATATATGGGCAACAGATAACAACCTTTGTCAAGCATACAGACACATAGATGTGGGGAACTGAGAGACAGACAGTGATACATAGAGAGACACAGGGGGACACAGACAGAGTGAGTCACACAAGCGGATACCTTGAATGGCATACAGTGATGTTGCATGTGCCATTAAGAGACTCTTCTCACTCAATACACTTCACATTGCCCTACTTCATAAGATCTCCTGCTTTCATTCACCTTAGAAGTACCATTGAACACCAATAACCCCTGTAAGCTCTGTAGCACATGTGATAACTGCATAAGACTATAGTACAAATAACTAGATACAGAAGTTCAACTCTCAGATCTGGCAAATGTGTGTGTGGGTGTAAAGTGTGTATGTTTGCAGGAAGAAGTATTTTGGTAAGTTTCCCACCCACTGGCCTACCTTATCAGTCATGCTGATGTCACTCCCTTATAGGTTCATAGGTGTGTACTAAGCTAATGGCCTTGGAGCCTTACAAGCCTAGCCAAAAGAAATGCCCTGCCATTCTGCCAACCAACATTAGTTCCCAGTGCCTCCATCAAGTACAGCCACTGGAGTGATCCCTGGGGTGAACTTTCTGTTACCCATCCACTCATCAAGATCTGTCTGGAACAGGGTCATCTAGATGGTTTGCTTGACATGTATGGGAAGTTTATTCCAGGGTATGTGCAGTCTCTGGTTGAGGACCCTGTCCCTCCAGCATGTTGTGTTCATTGTGGTAATGAGGTTGAGGTCCCTGCAGTGTGTGGTGCAGAGGAATTGGGATGTCTTTAGATGTAGCATTTCTAAAAGAGCTGAGTCAGACATGGCATTGGAAGTCAAGCAGAGATCACCTCTAAGTAGGTGATATGAGACAGAGAATAGATGGAGTCTTTTGAGTATGTCTGTGTAGGACATGTGCTTAATGCCTATGATCCTCTTTGTGAGGTACTTCTGTGGCCTCTCCAGCTCTTGCAGGTGTCTAGTGAGGTACATGCCAAATGGGCCATTATACTTGATGATTGGTCTAATGAGAGAAGAGTAGACGGAGATGATGACCTCTTTCTTCCTGGATGCAAAACCCTTGGTAATGAGATGTGCCACATAGAAGGATTTCCTGACCACAGTGGCAATGTGGTGGTTAAAGTACAGGTTGATGTCAACCTGTTCCCCCAGATCTCTTAAATGCCTACAGTGTTCAGTGGGCTCCCACTGATGTGGTACTTACTGGGAACTGACTTTTAACCAAAGGGGCTGATGATTCATTTTGTGGTGTTAAGCTTCAAGCCATGTTTTCCACACCAGTCAGTGGTCTCAGTGAGGCCTTTCTGTAGGATATCTGCATCACTTGAGAAGTTAATGATGGCTCCCAGCTTGCAGTTGTCTGTGAACCTGGCCAGTCAGAGTTCCTTTGTGTTGGCCTGGACTCCTAAGAAATAGATGCTGAACAGGAGAGTACCCAGGAATGATCCCTGTGGGACTCCACTTGTGAGTGGCTGGTAGTCTGACTAGGAACTCACTACTTCACACTGTGTGTTCTATCTATGAGCCAATTTGGAACCCCCCAGTGATATAGGGGTTGATGCCTAGTTTGGTGGGTTCATCAATAATTCCTGACTGAGGAATGGTATCAAGAGCCTAGGCCAGATTGATATAGGCTGTATGCAGTGCCTTACTGTAATACACAGCCGTGGTGACTGACTCAAAGAATCAGCCAGGTTGAGCAGGAATGACCTCCCTTTCACAAAGCCAAACTGTGTGGGGTTCAGAGTTAGGAGATTACCTATATGTTTGTCGATCAGGTCCCTGATGATGCGCTCCATAGCTGTACATATCAGCCTCATCAGGCTAATGGGCTGATAATTCCCAGAGTCTGTAGCTGCTACACCTTTATGGGGAGTGATGACTGTAGCAGTGTGCCATTTGGGAGGGACAAAGCCTGAGGTGAGGCTGTGACTTAACAGGGCACACAGATGTGGTGCAAGGTAACTTTGCAGTTCATGTAAAACACGGTGAGGGATAATTTTGGGTCCCATGGAAGGTGTATTCTTGCCTGTGGACAATGCAGGTGTAACCTGGTCAGCAGTAATCCTTGGTGCCTGGCATTCTTCAGGCATTCTGATTGTTCCCCTAGGGGGGAGAGAGGGGTAAAGGTGGCACTGAATGTGTTGGCAAGAATGTTGGCAATATCTGTTGGCTCAGTATAGGAGGTAGCATTGTGCAGTAACTCAGAGCACTTCTGGGTATTGGCATGGAGGTTCTTGATATAACTATCAAAGGCTTTGTGATTGTTGTCAGTGTCTGCTGCAATTCTGAAATCATAGCTGCCTTTATATGATTTCATGAGGGATCTCAAGTTATTTTTGAGGCTAATAAGGGAGTTTTATCACTCTTGGGACTCCACCTTTTTCTGCAACAGTTTCTTCCTTCTGTTGTACAGGTTATTATTGGCAGGGAACCACCAGATTGGCCTCCAGTGTTTGGAGGAGAGTGTCATGGTTCTGTTGGATATGGCTATTTCCATGCATTGATTTACATGTTTGTACAGTGCATTTGTGTATGATTCGTCAGTCATGCAGGTATTTTCCATTGGCATGGGTGATGTGAAGTTAGCCACCTCTGTTTTTAGGAGTCCAAAGTCAGCTTTGAAAAGTTTTTCAAGGTGGTTATCTTTGTGGGAGGTGTGGGTAAGATGTAGATTTCCATGGTGATTACTTTATGGTTGGATCTGACCAGATAGGTATTGACTACTGTTGTCAAGCAATAGTCCCATATATTAGTAATCAACACAGGTCAAGGATGTTGCTTCCTCTACTGGGTGTCAGAATGAGCTGGTCCAGGGCACTGGAACTGATGAATTCCAGGAAGCGCTGGGCCAGTGTATTGGTGCTTGAGTATCTTTCCCAGCTGATGGAGGGGTAGCTCAAGTCTCCTAGTATGAGATTGTTGGGTTGGACCTTGATCAATTCCAGGGTGTTGAGGAATGTGGATTGAGAGTCTATGGACATCTATAGCAGGTTATGACCTGGATTGTACTATTAACTAATGTCAGTTGTACCTGAAGTATCTCAGATGCATTATGCTGGGATACTAGTCTGGAGGTGTGCGTATCCTTTATTAATATAGAGACACCACTGCCTTTGGAGCTGTGGTCCATGTTTTGGGGTTGACAGGTGTGGAATGAGTTATAACCTGGTAGTGCAGGGGTGCTGTCTGCTGCTGTAAACCAGGTCTCTGTTACAGCACAAATGTTAATGTTTTCCATTTTGAGGAGTGCTTCGAATGGCTGCATCTTGAGATTTAGTTGTCTAGTGTTGAGCAGCATGACCCTCAGATTGCATATATGTATAGCTGTTAAGATGGTAATATGATTTGGAACACCACCTAAAAAGGCACTATAGGGGTGGGAAGATACTTAGCCAGTAACTGGAAACCCAGGAGTGACAGATGCAGGCCATCTCTGGCAAGCCATCGCAGTCTGTCAATCATGTCATCCCAAGAAGACAGATACTGGATCCCCTGAGAATTGCACCAGACAGTTAAACCAATTGTTGAAGTCAATCATTTGTTGCTTGTGCTGCTGTATCATTCTGCGTGACAGTAGTATACTGCTGAGGGCTACTGTTATACCTGCCGGCCCACATAATCTGAGAGCTCCACTATGTCTCTTTTCATGTAGTCCAGGGAGGTGCATCTCAGGTCATTCACACACACATTGACAATGACAGGGTAATACTTGTATTTGTTGTGGAGTAACCTGACTGGGTGTGTTATGTGTTGGACAACAGCAACTACCAAACACCAAAGAACAGCAAAATGCAACCAGACAGTGATCCAAAAGTTTTATTGTATCAAGTTCTTTCCCTCTGACGTCTCAGCCATAGCCTTCAAGGAGTCTTATGTGTTGGAATCTGGCACCTGATAGACAGCTGACTGTTACCTTCTCCATATTCAGCCTAGTGAGTGGGATATCTGTGTGCCTCACTATTAAGTCACCTATGATTACTGTATTAGGCAAGGTGGTTAGCCTTAGGGGCTTAGGTTGAGGGGCACACTGTGTAGGTGAGATATGTGTCCTGTAGTTTCTGCTGTGTTGTGGTGGTTGAGTGGGTGTCTGTCTTGGTGGTCTCTGCTGTTTGGGTAAATGTCTATTGAGTGCCTCTGTGAAGGCGGGTGTGTGGTTTTTGTTTGTATGTCAGAGCTGTGATAGTTGGTGTTCTGGAGGAGTATGTGTTCCATGTGGTGTGGTGCAGGTGTTGACCCTTTCCCTCTTGACCAGCTAGTCCAGTCTTCACTGGAGAGTGCATATCTTCCAGTTCGGTGATATAGGGGTATCTCTCATAAGTCTGAGTGTTGGATGTTTAGAGGAGAGGTTGTCTGTTTACATGAGGCAGTTGCAACAGTGC
This sequence comes from Protopterus annectens, assembly GCF_019279795.1. Classification (NCBI taxonomy): domain Eukaryota; kingdom Metazoa; phylum Chordata; order Ceratodontiformes; family Protopteridae; genus Protopterus; species Protopterus annectens. The sequence goes on along the minus strand of NC_056741.1, from coordinate 1,577,357,001 downwards.
CTCAGAATGCCCAGGTGCACCAGGTTAATGGGCAAAAGCACAGGGAACTACACTTTAATCATGCCAGGAGGGGTGGTCATAGCTACTAAGTACTGGAGCTAATTCCATGAGGAATGACTACTGCTGATGGCTTTCAGGTGTGCTAGAATAATTGATACAAAAACCTGTTGAAGTCCAAAGCTATTAGGCCATTTGAAGAACAGGGGACTAAGAACTAGCAAGACCTAGGGGAAAAACTGAAGGCAGACTTTTTGGCACCTGTAATAGTTTACCTTAGCTGTGTAATTATCAGCATATTTGGCCAATTATCAACCCAGTAAGCTCTGTAGCATGTGCTATAACTGTGTAGCACTATAGTACACATAACTAGATAGGCAGGGGTTCTAATCTCAATACTGGCAAGTGTGTGTGTGTGTGTGTGTGTGTGTGTGTGTGTGTGTGTGTGTGTGTGTGTGTGTGTGTGTGTGTGTGTGTGTGTGTGTGTGTGTCTGTGTGTCTGTGTGTCTGTGTGGGTTATACCATTTTGAGTTGTGTGTCACCCTGCAAACTTCCGATCATGCTACTTTACTAGGCCTGCTGATGTCATTCACCTTAAAAGTACGTTGGGACTAAGTGAAATCATGTAGGCTCTGTGGCACATCTGATAACTGCATAACACTATAGTAGAAATAACTAGATTGGTAGGGGTTCTAGTCTCAATACTGGCAACTGTTTGTGTGCAAGTGAAAATCGTATCCTGTTTGGCTGATACCATTTTGATGTGTGTACCATCCATGCCTGCTTACCACTTCCCAATGGCATTACTTTATATAGTGTGGTAATGGCATCTGCCTCACATGCAGCATGTTAAAACATTGTGCAGGTAATACCAGTCCTCTGTACAGATGTCTATAGTATATCCAGATGTTTGCAACCTATATGTTGTCTGTGTCTCTTAACAATGCCCATGTATGTGATATTTTTGCCAAATCGGCAACAGTGAGTGTAGTGACAAACATGCCAGCATCAGGTATCATACCTGACTGAACATCATGCTGATACAATGTCTGCTACACTAACATTTGTCCAGGCTTGTAGGAGCAATACATGACTCCACATCCTATTTCTGGTGGGGTATCTCACCATCCATGAAGGCATTCAGAACATTACGTGTTGTAAGAGGTAGTGTGTTATGTCCTATGCATATAATCTACGTGGGGCATGTCATGTGTATGCAGTAGTCAGTCCTTAATGTGTGTATGCAAAGGATATACTATTTTGTCTCCCTGCTCCACCAGGTGAACTCGAGAATACATACCACAAACCTGTCATACACAATATCATGCATGCCCTCATCAACTGCATCAGGGTTGAGTGTATGGGAAATAAATTGCAGGGCCAACAGGTGTTGACAGGTGAATCTGTTGCAGTTAATGTAATGGCTATGCTTGTGAGGGGCCTGCTGACAGTACTGCAGTAACCTGTTCTGTATTGATGAGCCTGTGGTACTATACTACATTGAGCTGGCATGTCTGAAGACTACCTGTCTGTGACAATGGGTATATATGCAAGGTCACACTGTCTGACAACAGTGTCCCTCCCACACTGTTGCATGCATACACACCTGGTACATGTACATATAAAGCTGTACCTTGCCTATGACACGGTTGGTGTATTCCTACTCTGTCATACTCTCTCTTGGAAATGTCTGCAGGGCCACAGCCTGAAGACACACAGATACCTGGAACACAAACAGAATACAGCATGTCAGATTGCATTCAGTCAGTGGTACTAAGTACTAACACCAATAATGCATCCTGGCTAATAAGGTACATACACCTTTATGTGTACCCATAACAAATGCAAGCAGACAGCACATTACATAGTATTACAAACCTATACTCTACTATATTCACCATTGGCATCAGACCCATATTAGCATGTACCTGCATTGATGTTATGGATGACAGGGATGTGGCACATGTATCATCATATGAACAGGGTGTGGTGTGGGTTTGCCAGAGGCATAGGCTGGACCATCATCATCATCATCATCATCATCCCCTTTTTCCCATTAACATGGGGTCGGGGTATCGTATTAACTGTCGCCAACTCTCCCGATTTAGTACCACTCTCCTGCCTTCTTCAACACTCATGCCCGACTGTCGCAGATCTTCTTTCACACAATCCATCCACCTCTTTGCTGGATGCTCTCGCTTCCTCTTACCTTCTTCCTGTCTTTCCCAAATCTCCCTCACCAGATTGTCTTCTGCTTTTCTACACATGTGCCCATACCATCGTAATCTGTTTTATTTGATATTTTCTGCAATTGGAGCTACTTTGGCTTCTGCTCTTATGTCCTCATTTCTTCTCCTGTCCTGCAGTGTGCATCCTACCACCTTTCCCAGGCACTTCATTTCTATCACCTCTAGCTTCTTCAACTGTTCTGCCTTTACTGCCCAGGTTTCTGTACCATACAGTAGTACTGGTCATACCACTGTCTTGTACACCTTACTTTTCAGCTTCTTTGGCATTCTTCTGTCATATACTACACCTGATACTCTATGCCAGTTGGCTGCAGCCCCTCTGATTCTAGCTTTGACCTCTTCATTCAGACTACCCTTCTCCTCAACCACCCCTCCCAGATACTTGAAGCTGTTTTCCGGTTCCACTATCTTCCCATCTATCTCTATTCTCAGCTTCTTCTGATTTCCCCAATCTGCTGCCATTACCACTGTCTTATCTGTGCTTAGTTTCATCCCATGTGCCTTCAGATTTGCATTCCATTCTCCTATCCTTTGCTGAAGTTCTAGATCAGAGTCTGCCTGTACTGCCACATCATCTGCATACAGCAGCTTTGTTGCTCTGACCCCTTCAACCTGTTTGCTGATGTAGTCCATTACCAGTATGAACAGCAGTGGGCTCAGAGCTGAACCCTGGTGTACACCCACTCCCACTGGGAACCCCTCAGTGAGGCCAAACACTGTTCGTACTTGAGTCACTGGGTCCTTGTACATAGCCTGTACTAATTCTACCAATGTTTCTGGGACTTCAAACCACCGCAGTACTGCCCAGATCAGCTTTCTTGGGACCTTGTCATATGCTTTCTCCAAGTCTAGGAAAGCCCAGTTTGACTCTCTCCTCTTCTCTAGTTTCTTTTCAAGTATCTGTCTCAATGCAAACATCGGGTCAATTGTGCTGCATCCTGATCTGAATCCGAACTGTTCATCTCCCATCTTACATTCTACTATTCTGCGTATCCATTTATCAATCACCCTCTCCAGAACTTTCATGCAATGTGGTAGGAGTTTGATGCCTCTGTACTGTCCACAGTTGTGGATGTCCCCTTTGTTCTTGTACACTGGCATGAGTATGCTTATTCTCCAGTCATCTGGAATACGCCTTTCTCTCCACACTGCAATTAGTACCCTCAGGAGCCATTTCTTCCCTAGCTGACCCAGCATCTTTATCATATCTGCTGTGACCTCATCTGAGCCTGCTGCTTTCCCTGACTTCATTTTCCTTAGTGCTGCTCTTACTTCTTCTAAGCTGGGCTCCTCTTCTACTCTCATTGTAGGCTGTTTCTGGGGCAGTACCACTTCTGTGGGGGTTTTCTTCATTTAGAAGCTGCTGGAAATACTCCTTCCATCTGCCTTTGATGTCCTGGACCATATGGTTGATATCGTGTGTGTGTGTGTGTGTGTGTGTGTGTGTGTGTGTGTGTGTGTGTGTGTGTGTGTGTGTGTGTGTGTCTGTGTGTGTGTGTGTGTTTGGAGGGGTATCCAATAGATAGGATGTGCAGAGGTGCTGTGCATGTCTGGAGGTGACCTGCCTATGATACAGATGTGTGTGTGTGTATGTATGCACACAGTTACACCATGTGGCTGCCCTACACAGGGGTATGCTTGACATCTGTGGACTGTACACGACAGGGTGTCCAGTTCACCGTCTCTGGCCAAGGACATGGGAACTGGTCCTTCCAGGGGTATCACTGGTACCACCAGGCCCAAGGCCAGATATAGTACTGCTTCCTGATGGCGACTGCTGTCTGTTGGATCCATGCCCCTGATGGGACAGACCAGGACCACATGCCCATGGCCTGCTCCGGTGTGATGTGGACAGCAACCCCCCCTTTGGTAGTGCTGGTTTCACTGCCACTATGGGAGTGTGAAGGTGCATGGCCCCGTACACTCTCAGCTGTTCTTGGTGTTGACCTACATCCACATGGCAGATGCCCATCTCCCCACCACATGCTCTAGCACAGACATGCTATGGTCGAGAATTGCCAAGGTCTCACCCCACCGTCTATTTATGACCTCATTATTTTGACATGTGGCTTCAACAAGGTCATGTATGTCACCACGTAAATCAGGAAAAGTTGCATCCACCACCCTGAGTATTTGTCTGGTGTGGCATTCACTATATGCCTCTGCATCCATGACAGCCCTAAACCTGCATCTGGTGACTACTGCTGTGGTACTTGCAACAGTGGCTTGACAAGCAGCAGTGGTCCTGCAAGCACCCCTGTCCATCTGCCTGTGTGGGACCTCACCTGCACTCTGGATATGGCCAGTGTCTACACTCACACCTGCCATGGTCACCACACTAGCCTGTTCCATGCCACCACCTGCCAACTGTCCATCATCTGTGGCCACTGGTGACTGGGTATGTGTGGGCATTGTCACTGTGTGCGGGGATGGTGTGGAGAAGAGTGGGATGCCAGCCAATGCCACAGATTCAGCCCCTGACAACCCCACCTGTACCTCACTATTCCTATCATCATTTTCAGAGTCTGCAGAGACAATGACATCAGTTTCCAAGCAAAAGGGACCCTGAACCCCATCACCACCTGAGAGGGGAAGACAACATATGTATATTAATACCTGCACGTTGAGGTTGGCTGGTATACACACACACACACACACACACACACACACACACACACACACACACACACACACACACGCACAGACACTTACAGGTGAGGTGGCACAAATCTGTTACACAGACCACACATTACCCAAATGGTGACATGCATGACACACAGCCTTCAACATCATGCATTGCAGCCAGTTTAACTACATATAACTAACACTATAGAGCTACGGGATACGTGAGTAGTGTTAGTAAGTGATGGTGCTTCCCTAGCACAGACTGCACCCATGTACACAGCATGTTCACTTGTATAGCATAGTGGCAAGTACTACAGAACATACCTCACAACTGTACAGATCCTTGTGTGATGTGTAGGTGTCTGGCTCATATGTTTGTTCTGTTTCTCATAACCCCTGAGTTTGTCTGATACATAACTGGGATGATCTGAGGCATGACATCACTGATTAATGACATACATTTGAGTTTCAGACCTCCAAACCAGGAGTAAATGTATGGTCACACAATTCCTGTTACACCACCAACCTTCTAAGCTTACAGTGGATATGATAAGTGTACACAACCCTGTTAACATGCTATGTTCTTGTAATATATAAGATGAGACCGCAATAATGCATTCAAATATATTACCCACCTTTCATGCGACATATGACCTGTGCAATCCAATCGATAAACAAACAAAATGTGTTACATGTAAAATATAATGACTGAAATATGTACAATATGGTGGTTACATAAGTGTGCATACCCTTAAAATGATACTTTGTTGAAGCACCTTGTAAGTGACTTACAGCATTCACTCTTCTTGGGAAGGTGTCTTTTAGCATGGCATATCTTGACTTGGCATTATTTGGCCACATTTCCTTGCAAAGGTCACCCAACTCTGTCAGATTGCAAGGGAAGCTCGTGCACAACCCTCATCAGGTCACACTGGGATTTTTGGTACAGGATGGATGCAGCATGTTAGCAAATTTACAGTGCAACCCCCAATATTACACAATTTGCTGTCCTTCACCATAGATGTGCACTTCTTGCATTAGAAAACCCCATCCACAACTGCAATCTGACCTGACACATGCACATAGATACTGTACATATACAAGTATGTCTGCTACACTAGTCTAGTAATCTCCTTTGTGGCCTTACCTTCATGCTCCTCATCCATTGTCTGGGTGCCACCCACCACCAGCATGTGGGGAGTCTGTACCCTGCTGTTTTAGTGGGAAGGGAGCTCCAAGGTTGCTGAGGTGTTCCTCGGTGGCTGTCAGTGGGGACTGCATTTCTGGGCCCCCACCTGTGGCTGTGCGGTCCCTGGCCATGGCAGCAGACCTTTGCGGAGCACAGCATATGAGGTCATGTGCATGATGCCAGACCTGCTGGAATGTATGTGAGTGCAGGCTGACAAAATTTATCTTGTGGACAAGGCCGTCCCACAGGATGGTCCTCGACCATAGATGTTGCTGGCTGGTCAAACATTATGGCATGGTTCTGTAGTATGGCTTCTATGATTATATTTGTCTCAGCTGCTGAGAAAGTTGACCTTTGCTGATGAGACATTAGACCTGGAAGACACAAAAAGGGAAACACATCACAGGACCTCATACATTTGGCAACAGTATGTACAGAACCTGAACATCTACATTGAATACCAGTAGCCACCACTCACAACCACACCATACCCCTGTAATCTATCAGCACTGTATCAGTTGCATTGCAATCCTGGTCCTGATGTGTCATAATCCCCCCAAATGAAGGCCAGTTAATTGCATAATCCTCTAATCCTCATTCATGTCTGTGTAGAGGGATGACATTGGCCATCTTCCATGCGGATAGGGTGTGGATGGTGCCAAGGCTTGATGTGACTACAGTGTGTAATGGAGCTGGGAGCACATGCCTGAGTTCATGTAAGATGCAAACAGGGATGTTATCAGGCCCCATGGATACTTACGTTTGTTGCCTTTCAGTAGGGAATATGTACCTGCTCACTGGTGATGAGGGGAGGGGTGTGGGTGCTGTGCATATCCACCTATAGTAATGCTGAGCCAGGGGTGATGTTTGCCCTCAACCTATCTGCAGCAAGTTGGCTATAGCTATGTTGTGTGTGTATGTGGTCTGATTGACCACCATTACAGGGTGGTTTGGTTTGTTGTCTCTGAGATTACAGACATATGTAAAGATGGCCTTGAGATTGGCCTTGGTGGATGTGTCCAATTTGTACTCATAGTTAGCCTTATAGTACTCCACCTGTGACCTTATATGATCGATCAGACAAAGCCTGACATGATGCCAAGTTGATACCTACTCCTACTTTGCCCTGTACAGCCAATATAGGGACCAAGTCTGTGGTTTGTGTATTGCTGCTGTCCAGCAAAGGGGATTACTCTACTTTGGTGGAGGCAGATTTTACAAGTAAGGTGTTGCTGAGGCTGTACAGCTATGTAGGTGTTCATATAGCTGTTTGTAGTAGGCATGGAAACAACGTCATAACACATTTGGACACCTCTCCAATTTCAAACTGATAATCATGTTTATTGTAGTACCCATGGCTGTGTCAGGGCAATGCAACAACCAGTAGCTGTAGAAATGTCACTCTGTTGTATACACACTAACTAAGATTACACATGTGTACATCATGTGCAGCTTATTTAACTGACATTTTGCATCCCATGTCTGTTGTTAAGAGGCAGCCAGATACACCTACTCATACTGATATGTGCACAGGTAATACCTGATATACATTTCTGTTCTATGTCAGTATGGCACACTGTATTCACACTCTTGCTGCCCAGTTATCCCTCACAACCCGTTAGAGCAGGACATCTGTAGGACAACACACATACATGGGGGACAATGGGAGAAAATTAGTGACACTGTCTTAATATTGCTGTAACACACTTGAGTCATTCGATAACACAGTAGCCTTTGTATTGACAGACATACCCTGGAGGATGTGCAACACTCATATGGCAGGAAGAAAGGAGAAAGGCTAGGAGTGTGGTAGTGAGGGTAAGAACTTTTAATGTTGGCAGTATGACTGGTATAGGGACAGAGCTAGTTGATATGATGGCCAGAGGAAGGTTGAGATATTGTGTGGGCAAGAGACCAGATGGAAGGGGAGTACAGCTAGGTGTATCAAAGGCAGGTCACAATTGTGCTATCAGGGTGTGGATGGGAGGGGTTATCCTGAAGGAACAATATGCCAAGAGTGTTTTTGGAGTATGACATGAGTGTCTGATAGCATGATGTTTATGAAGCTGGAAATTGATGGTGTAATGATGAATGTTGTAAGTGCATATGCTATGCAAGTTGGTTGTGCGATGGATGAGAAAGAGAAATTTGAAGTCAGTTGGATGACGTGGTGATGACTGTACCCAAGGGTGAGAGAGTGCTGATTGCAGCAGATTTCAATGGCCATGTTGGTGAAGGGAAAAGAGGGGAATGAGGAAGGGATGGGTATGTATGGTGTTAAGCAAAGGAATGCAGACAATAAGATGGCAGTGGATTTTGCAAAAAGGATGGACATGGCTGTAGTGAATACATACTATAACAAGAGGGAGGAGCATAGGGTGACATACAAGAGTGAAGGGTGATGCACACATGTTGAATATATCCAATGTAGGAGGGCCAGTTTGAAGAAGATTGGAGAATGTAAAGTGGTGACAGGGGAAAGTGTAGTTAGGCAGCATAGACTGTTGGTCTGTAAGATGATGTTGATTATCAAGAAGAAGAGGAGTGTGAGGGCAGCACCAAGGATCAAATGGTGGGAACTGGAAACGGGTGATTGTGAGGTGGAGTTCAGGGAAGAGTTAAGATAGGCACTGGGTGGCAGTGACGATTTACCAAATATTTGGGTAAGTACAGCAAAGCTAGTAAGGGAGACGGCTAGAAAGGTGCTTGGTGTGACATGTGGATGGAAGAAGGAGGACAAGGACCCCTGGTGGTGGACTAAGAAAGTACAGGACAGTATACAGAGAAAGAGGTTGGGGATGAAGGAGTTGAATTGTCAGAGAGATGAAGAAAGTAGACAGGAGTATAAGGAGATGAGGTGCATGGCAAAGAGAGAGGTGGCAAAGGCCAAGGACGAGGCATATGAAGACTTGTATGACAGATTGGACACTAAGGACGTGTACTGATTGGCTAGACAGAGGGACTGAGCTAGGAAAGATGTGCAGCAGATAAGGGTGAGAAAGGTTAATGAAGGAAATGTACTCACAAGAGAGGAGAGTATGTTGAGCAGATGGACAGAGTACTTTGAGAGGCAGATGAATGAAGAGAATGACAGAGAGATGGTTGAATGATGTGAGTATGGTGAATCAGGAAGTGCAACAGCCTACCAAGGAGGAAGTAAGGATAACTATGAAGAGGATGAATACTGGAACACCTATTGGTCCACATGACATAACTGTGGTAGCATGAAGGTGTTTAGGGGAAATGGCAGTGGTGTTTTTAACCACATTGTTTAATGATATCTTGAAAAGTGAGAGATTGCCTGTGGAGTGCAGTGAAAGTGTCTGTGTACCATTTTAAGAATAAGGTTGATGTGCAGAGCTGTAGTAACTACAGAGGGATAACATTAATCAGTCACAGCATGAAGTCATGGGAAACAGTAGTGGAAGCTAGGTTAAGCAGGGAGGTGATGAGTAGTGGTCAGCAGTATGTTTTCATGCCAGGAAAGAGCACTACAGATGTGATGTTTGCTCTGAGAGTGTTGATGGAGTAGTACAGAAAAGTTCAGGAGTTGCTTTGTGTCTTTCTGGACTTAGAGAAAGCATATGACAGGGTGCCTAGAGAGGAGCTGTGGTACTGTATGAGGAAGTCATGAGTGGCAAAGATAAATGTAAGACTGGTACAGAATATGTACAAGGCTGGTGTGACAGCGGTAAAGTCTGCTGTGGGAATGATGGATGCATTTAAGGTGGAGGTGGGATGACATCAGGGTTCAACTGTGAGCCTTTTCTTATTTGTAATGGTGATGGACAGGTTGACAGACAAGATCATACAGGAGTCCCCGTTGACTATTATTTTTGCAGATGACATTGTGATCTGTCCTGAGAGTAGGGTACAGATTTAGGAGACCCTGTAGAGGTGGAGATATGCTCTAGAGAGGAGAGGAATGAAGGACAGCGGGACTAAGACAGAATATCTGTGTGTGAATGAGAGGGAGGGTAGTGGAATATTGAGGATGCAGGGAGTACAGTTGGCAAAGGTGGATTAGTTTAAATGATTGGGATCAGCAATTCAGACAAATGACGACTGTGGAGGACAGTTGAAGAAGAGAGTACATGCAAGATAGAGAGGGTGGAGAAGACTGTCAGTACTGATTTGTGACAGATGAGTACCATTAAAGTGAAAGGGAATGTCTACAAGAGGGTAGTGAGATAAGCTATGTTATATGGGTTGGAGACAGTGTCACTGACAAAAAGGCAGGAGCCACAGTTGGACGTGGCAGAGTTACAGATGCTATGAGTTCCACTAGTTGTGATGAGGGTGGACAGGATTAGCAGCGTGTATATGACAGGGTCAGCCCATGTTGGACAGTTATGAGACAAAGCCAGAGAGGTAAGATTACATCAGTTTGGACATGTGTGCAGAGGGATGCTGAGTATATTGGGAAAAGGATAGTAAGGATGAAGCTGCCAGTTAAGAGGAAAAGAGGACGGCCTCAGATAAGGTTCCTGGATGTGGTGAGTGAAGACAAGCAGGTGGTTGGTGTGACAGATCAAAATGCAGAAGACATGCAGAAATGGCAACATATGATCCACTGTGGCGACCCCTAACAGGAGCAGCCAGAAGAAAAAGAAGATGTTGTAATGTCAGTCTTCACAGATTTGCCAATGATTTGCCAGACATAACACAACTGTAAGAGTAAATGACTACAAATATGAGGCACACATATGGTCAATGTGCATAACACTGGACAGTATAATGGTATGAGCTCAGTATATCACATGCAGTTCAATACACACATGTGCAACAGTACTTTACTATGCAAATACCATGTATAGGTCTCTCACATTTCTGAGACAACCAAGTATATCATATTTGTATTCACAAGTAAGATATGGATATGTACAACATTCCAGTAGCTGGCCTAGCATTGTTACAGTCAGTATTATTCAAGACACACTGCAGTAATAGTCATATGTGAGCCATCCTTTCCTGGGGTGACTCAGGGGCCTGACCTATGATCTATGTCACTGCAAACCGACCCAGATGCTATGGCCATAGGTTCTGATCAGCAGTATATCAGTACAGCAAGTCTTGTTGAGACATATATGTTAAAGTTCCTATTTCCCATTCTTAACTACCCCCTACTGCAGTCCATTACATGCTTACTTGTTTGACTTATCTGTTTGTTTTATTCAAGTGTAGGTGGTTATGTACTACTTGGTCTTTATTTTTCTTTTTGCTGTTTTTCTCTCTCTTTCAAGGATGTAGGGTGTACATGTGTTTTGCATAAGCAGTAGCTTGCCTTTTGTAGGTAATGCTCATGAGCAGCTGATGGCCTGTGCACCAATTGGTGTCTCCCACTTGCTAATTGCATGCAGAACAGCTATGCTGTTATTCACATAGCCAATGAAATGGCAACACACTCCTATCATTGAGTAGGTCATGTGAGGATTGGCCCTTTTCCTTGCCAGTGAGGAGAACGTCATGGAGGTGTGTGAACAACAGCATCACAGAGGGTGTTTGAAAATACTTCTTACAACTAAAACTGTGAAGACAGGCCAACAAAATGGGGGAGAATGTTCCAGATATAGGGACAGAATGTAAGTATTGCTGTTATACATTTGGATTAATGCTAGTCTAACAGGGTTTGCACGGACATTGAGTTTCTGTGTGATTTTAACTCTGACAGTGTTATGTGTTTGACATAACTCTCACCTGTAGGGCTATCGGCAGAATGGACAGAATTTGGACTCCTATGTTTGGTGTGTTCCTCAGACATTTTTTGTCTTTGGAAAATCAGTAGCATACTCTGGGGATTGCAGTCAGTAACTGCTAACATCCATTTGTGTTTCTGACCTCATATCCCTCAGAAAAGATATGTTACAACTAACCCTGTTACAACAGTAACATTCTCAGTTTATAACATCAATATTTCAAATATGCCACTGTTTTTGGGCCTCTGTCCCACAATTGTGTCAGGCTTTGTCCAGATGCCATACAGTAAGAGGTTGATAGGTATGGTATATGATTATTTATTGCCTACATTCCTTACATCATCCCAGAGTTATATCAGACTGCCAGACATGTTATGTGGAAGAGCCGTTACATATGAGGGGAAAGCCTGGACATTCTGTGGGACTCTATACAGTTGAAAGGTCTGTGCATTTCTGGCAATTGTTGACAGACTGTCAGTATTGTGTAGCAGTGTAGTGTGTCAATGTTATTTGGCCTGTGTAGGGATGGGGGTGGATATATGTGTTATGGCTCCTTTTCTATCTGCCTGTGCATGCTGCTCCTGTTTCTGGTGGTCTATCGGCTGTATATGTTTGTAGGGGCAAACTGAGACATGTCCCATACCATGGTCAGGCATCATACTACACTGTGAATTGGGCCAGTAAATGTGGGGGTAGTGTATGAGTGGCAACCATGTTGAGATGTTTTTGTTCACACAGTCCTTATACTGTACTGTTCTTTTGGCTTACGGGTATGTCACTGTGACTGTGGTTGAATTGGTTGTGGGTATGCACTTTCACACTGGTGTCTGTTTTTCAGTGCTGTGACATCCCTGTAGTGCCTGATATATTTGCCAAAACATGTGTAATTCCCCTTAGCAAAATTGAGTTAGTGTTGTGTCAGTCTGACTGTAGTTTGGACAGTGCTTGATGACATGCTTAGCAGCTGAGTGTAGTTCCCCTAATGTAATGTTATGTCCAGATTATTTGTAGGACATACTGTCGCCTGGCCCCCATAAGTGTTGTGTATTTCTGACACATCAGTGGGCTGATTTCATGATATCAGTCACTAACTAGGGAAGTAATTGAGTGTTGGACTTGTGCTATTTCAGTCAATATATGTTAGGACAGACATGAGGGTGCTACTACAGCAACTATGTCAGCTTATCTACTCCAGTATTTCAGATATGTCCCTATTTCCATGGCTTTCTCCCCCCACTTTGTCAAGCCTGGCCCAGGTTCATTGCACTAAGGGGTTTTGAGTCTCCCTCTCGATTGTCTGAATTGTGGCATTATGTCCAGGTTTCTTGCTCATATTTCTGTTCTGCTCCACAGATGCATTATTTTTATATCTCTGGTAAATCACTGTGATGATATGAGAATTTCTGTCAGCAAATGGTGACATACATTTCAGTTTCAGAACTCACATCCTTCAGAACATGTATACTGAAACAAACCCCGTCACTCTGGCAACATTCTACATTTATAAGAGCAATATTTAAAATATGTCCCTAGTTTTGTCCCATTGTCCCCCATTTGGAGACCCTTGGGCCAGATTTTTGGTATGGTTCTGAGGTATGACTCCACTAAGTGTATATATATATATATATATATATATATATATATATATATATATATATATATATAGAGAGAGAGAGAGAGAGTTTTGTTTTATATATATTTATTTTATATATATATATATATATATATATATATATATATATATATATATATATATATATATGTGGTTACACTTCAGAATATCGAATGGCTGAAATCTCAAACTGCATATGGCCGAGACCATCTGATCGTGATTTTAGAAGCTCGAAATTCTGAACTGAGATCTGCATACAGTGCGGAATGGGAGATTTCCCTTTTCCTTGCTGTAGTATGATTTTGGACTTGGTATATTTAAGTAGCGGGGGTGTAGGGGTGCAGTGGGGCTTGCCCCCCTGCAGAAACATTTTGTTTGCTGTGCTTTTTTTTTGTTGTTTCCGGGTTTATTTCAAAATTTCAAGCTTCTGAAATCTCGATCATATGGTCTTGGTCATGCAGTTTGAGATTTCAGCTGTTCGATATTCTGAAGTATAACCATATTTGTATATGTGTATATTTTATATGTATATCACTATTTATATTATATATTATATATATATGTATATATATATATATATATATATATATATATATATATATATATATATGCATCTCCATACATATATACATGTATATGTATAAATACGAAATCTGACTTATTCTACAGAATCTTTTCACTACTGTTGAATGAGCATATGTTGGAAAAAGCATCATCAGTTTCTGCAGTTCAAATGGTGTAGTGGTACATTGCTCTTACTATGGTGTACAGGGTACTGGGTTCAAGACCTCGCAGCACTGATTATTTTGTTGCTAGGCAGAACAGTGGCAGATGGAAAAAAGAATGATTAAAGCAGTTTTAATCAGTTGTAAGTGGGTGTGCTTGGGGTTTCACAGTTTTTACGATGCTAAGCAATGCCAACACATGGTTAACTGTACAGATGCTTAATCTGTGTTTTGTTCACTTAGCATCGCACATACACATTTACTCCCACTTACTCCTGCTTTCAGCTGCTTTGTCATGCTTACACCTGTGCTAATTCTTTAAAAGAAAAGAAAAAAAGGGTGATAGAAAAGTGGTGAAAAGGGGGCACGCAGAAGAAAGAAGAATATGAAAGATAGCTACTGACGTGCAGGATGGGTATACGGAAGGTCCATAGCTGTCCATTTCTTATACAGCAAAAGCTGTGCATTTGCACAGAATTTGAAGGTAGATTTGGACACTCAAACCCCAAAGAGAGGAGTGAGGACAACAGAAATGTGTTGTTAAACCTGCTAAGCATAGCTGAGCATTGCTAACGATTGCTGACAGTTCATTCTCATAAGATACTACACTAATGACTTCATTAAGTAAGTGTATATGATTTCCATTACATGACATGACTCTATGTGCTTTCATTGCAGTAACAAGGGGTGTAACTATGCTGTATGGGACACATGTATACATGGGTGGTTTCACATGTTATATGCACTCACACTTTCATTTTATACAAGCTACACTACTCTGGGTGAAAACAAATAACTTACCACATATTTTAATATAAAAATAGTACTTTTAACACTTCTTTCCCAATGTAAAATTGGATTGGCTGATGTAGTACTCGAATCGTGTATGCCTGCATGCAAAGCTGGGACTCTGACCACTACACTATATTGGTTTGGGGATTTCAGCTGTATATTTTTATTTATTTATTAGTGTATATTAATATTCTTTTACTTTATTAAATGGAGAGTATTGAGGTTTTCGGCCATGTCATTGAGGACTGCTGTCATGACATAATGGCATACATTTCAGTTTCAGACTTGTATCCTTCTGAAGAGTAATGCTAATGCATAACCTGTTTTCTATCAACTTTCTGTCTGTCCTCTGTGCAGATGGGATAACACCAGTGCTCAGGCTGTGATTGACTACACTGCAGAATGGGTCTCAGACCCCATGCTTTTGTTCATGTTGGATGCAGCCAGGAATGGTGTTAGGCCTGTGGATACCTCTATATGTTGCCTTTGAGAGGGCATTATAGACCTGCTTCCTGATCATGAGGGGAGGGGGGCAGGTGCTGTACATGTACATGTGTACCTATGGGGGGACAGGGGGTGATGTTTAAACTTCACCTGTCTGCAGCCAGTTGCCTATCTCTATGGCATATGTGTATGTGGTGTTAATGACCACCACTACAGAGTAGATATTTGTGTTGCCTCTGTAATTGCAGACAGACATCTGGAAGGCCTAGTGATTTGCCTTGGTGGATGCATCCAGTTTGCACTGAAAGACAGCCTTAGGGTACATCACCTGTGACCTTATTTACTTGTGCAGGACAAGGTGACATGGCTTCCAATGAGGCACCTGTTCCTTCTTGGCCCATCCTGCAACTATTTCCACCTATGATGGTAGTTGTGTATTTCTGCTGTCCACCACAGGCATTCAGCCTACCTTGAGGAGGTTGATGTTGTCCTGTCTCATATTGCTGAGGCCATACAGCTATGTAGGCGCCCACATAGTATTGTGGTGCGGGACTGGACACTGCTGCTAGTTCCAACATATGGGACACCCTTCATGTGGGCTTTGCCCCTTTTCCTTGCCTGTGCAGTGGACATTATGGAGGTGTGGGGGGGTACAGCTTCACAGACAATAGGTGAAAATACCTCACAGGATAGGACATGTGGAGACAGCCCAACAACATGGAGGACAAAGCTCCAGAATTGGGTAAAGATTGTATGTCATTAGTGCTCTTATACACATGGAGGGTTGCTAGACTGACAGGGTTTGTCTGGACATGCATTTACTGAGTGACTTGACATCAGACAGTGATATGCCTCTAACATACCTCTCAACTGGCATGTTGTCCACAGACTGGGCAGATGTTTGCCTGTTATGTTTGGTCTGTTCTTCAAACAAAGTCTATTTTTGTGGGGTTGGTAGGATAATGTAAGCATTGTAGTCACTAACTGTTGACATCCATTGGTGTTCCAGACATCATATCCTTCAGTGATGTTCTGTTACAACAACATGTGTAACACCAGCTGATGTTTCAGTTTGTAACACCATTATGTGTGATATGTCCCTCTTTCAAGCCCCCTGTCCCCAAGCATGTCATGTGTTGTCCAGATGTCCACACTATGAGGTGCAGAGATATGGTATATCATTAATTACCAACTGCACTCCAGTTATCATCCCAATGACCTGGCAGACTCCTAGCCATGGTATGCATCAGTGGCCAGGATTATGGTTCCACACCCTGGTAATTCTGTGGAAATCTGTACATATGACAGTTATGTACATCTGGTCATTGTGAACAGACTGCCAAGATTGTGTAGCAGTGTTGTGTTTATATGTTTTTTGGACTGCGTAGGGAGAGTAGCAGATGTGAGTGCCATACATATTTTACCTATTTGACTCTGTATGCTGCTACAGCTGCTGGTGGTCTCTCAGGTCTATATGCTTGTAGAGGAAGACTGTGAACTGTTCTGTAACACCTCAGGATTCCCAGTACACTGTGAATTTGGCCAGTATATGTCAGTGTAGTGTGTGACTAACAATCAGGATATGTTTGTTCAGTCATTCTCCTGTAGAGTTCATTTTGAGTACTGGTATGCTGCTGTGACTTTGGTGCGAATGTTTTTGGGTGGATATTTTTGCACCACTCTCTGCTTTTCACTACAGTTCCATCCCTGTAGTGCATGCTATATTTGAATATACATGGGTAATTGTCCAGAGGTGATGTGGGTGAATGTCATGTTGGTCTTACTGTGCTTCATAAGGTGCTGGGTGACATATTTGGCAGCTGACAGGGGATTTCCATTCTGTTACATCACTGTGGTCATACCACTTTTCATTGTCCAGAGGCCTAGCCACTGTCCAGATGCATGGCTCATATGTTTGGTCTGTTTCCCAGACAAATGTTATCCCTGGCTAATCAGTCGGATACTCTGGGGAATGCAGTCAGTAAATGCTAACATCCATTGGTGTTACTACATTCATATCCCTCAGAAAAGGTATGTTACAACAAAGCCAATAACAACAGCAACTGTCTACCTTTATAACAGGAATATGTCGAATATACCCCTGTGTTTGGGTCTCTGTCCCCCAATTATGTCAGGCTTTGTCCAAATGTCATGCACTAAGAGGTTCAGAGGTAAGTAGTATCATTGTTTATTGACTTCATTCCTGCTACCCTCCCAGTGATGCCATAGACCCCTAGACATGTAACAAGGAAGCAGCCATAGATATGAGTCCTGTGCCTATACATTCTGTGAGAAACTGTACATTTGAGAGGTCTGTGTATGTCTGCTCATTGTTAAAAGACTGTCAGGATTGTGTGGCAGTGTAGTGTGTACATGTTATTTGGGCTGTGTAGGGAGGCGGTACATGTGAGTGTCATGGGTCCTTTCCATCTGATTGTGCATGTTGCTCCAGTTTCTGGTTCCCTATCGCCTGTATATGTTTGTACATGCAGACTGTGACATGTCCCATAACACCTCAAGATTCCCACTGCACTGTGATTTGGGGCAGTATATATAGGGGTAATGTGTGAGTGGCAAGTGGGATATTGTTGCTCACACAGTCATTATACTGTAGTGTTCAGTTTGCTTACTGGTATGTCGCTGTGACTGTTGTGCAATTGGTTAGGGATATGCACTTTCACACCAGTGTCTGTTTTCCACTAGTGTTACATCCCTGTAGTGCCTGTTATATTTGCAAATGCATGTGTACAGCCCCAGATCTGGACTTGGATAGTGTTATGTCAGTCTGATTGTAGTTTGGATATTGCTTGGTAGGTCAGTTTAGTTTTCCTAATGTTTTGTTATGTCCACATATTCGTAGGATGTCCAGTTGTCTGGCTGATATCTTTGGTATGGTCCCCATAACTATTGTGTATTCCTAACACATCAGTGGGATGATGTGGGGATTGAGGTCACTAACTAATGAGAAGCAATTCAGTCCCGGACTTGTGATATTTCAGTCGATATATGTTAGGACATACAGTGTTACTGCAACTTTCTCACCTTATCTACTCACGTATTTTGAATATGTCCCTATTTTCAGGCCTTTGTCCCCCCATTTTGCCAGGCTTGGTCAAGATCCATTGTACTAAGGGGTTCTGAGCATACCTCTCCACTGCCAGGATTTTCACAAAATGTCCGGATGTTTGGCCCATACTTTTGTTTGGTTCCACAATTTATTTGTGTCTGGTAAATCATGGTGATGATCCAAGGATTTATGTCTGTAAATAATGACATAACATTTCAGTTTCCATCCTCATATCCTATAGTAATTGTCTGCTGAAATGCACCCTGTTGCTGTAGCAAATGTCTTCATTTATAACAGCAATATTTGAAATATGTCCCTATATGTGCCCCCCCCTTTTACAGCCTTTGTACAGATTTCTTGCACTAACAGATTGAGAGGGATTGTTTTGAGGTATAACTGCACTGCATGCTACACACACACACACACACACACACACACACACACACACACACACATATATATATGTGTGTGTGTGTGTGTGTGTGTGTGTGTGTGTGTGTGTGTGTGTGTGTGTGTGTATGTGTTTGTATATCTATATACAACACATGAATGATTCCACAGAGCTTTCTCCCTAATGTCGTATGACTCTGTTGAGTGATATGTTTGAAAATGCAACATTCATTCTTGCAGTTCAGATGGTGTAGTGGTGTAGTCTTCTGATTGCAGTATTCAGGATCATGGGTTCAAGACGTGTTACTGCTATCTTTTTCATTAATGTTAAAATATCAGAATGCATGATATGCATGATATGTTTTTAAAGCATTATTGATTCTCACAGCTCAGATGGTGTAGTGGCATTTTGCTGTGATTGCAGAGAACAGCATCCCGGCTGGCAGGGCTGACTATTTTTTTGCTGGGCAGAACAAGGGTGGATGGATACAGAATGATTAAGGCACATTTAATCATATTACAATTATAATTTTATATTATAAAATAATATTTATATATGTATTATAATTTTACATTTCCCTTCCATGACATCGCCCTATGTGCTTTCATTAAATTATATTCTTGTGTGATTATACTGTATGGGACACTTGTGTTTATATGGGGGTTTCACATATTTGCTACACTACCCTGGTTGACAAAAACAGTTGCTACATAATTTGAGTTTACAAAAATAATTTTAACAGTACTTTCACATAGGAAAATAAGTTGCCTGTCTTGGTACTTGAACCATGAACACCTGTATGTGAAGCCAAGACACTATCTCAGCTTGGCAAGTTTGCCTATATATTTGCATTTATCTCCTATGGGATGTTTAAGCTATGCTAAGTGGAGGTCCATAACACGCACACCCGTTTAGCTATGCTTAAACATTCCTTAGGCTAGAAAAAAAGTATATATTATTATTATATTATTATGTTATATGGGTGTTTCTTGTGGTGTTCTGACAACTAATTGGGACTGCAATTGTGAAATAATGGCATTCATTTGGCTTTCAGGATTCTAACCTTCAGGGACTCCTGCTAATACATATCCTGTTATCTGTCAACTTTCCAAGTGTGTGAGGGCAATTTTTAGGGCATGTCCCTAATGTATTATTTATTCACCCTATCATTTGTGCCTTTGTTAACATGCACTGCTGTAAGGGAACATTAGCGTACATTTGCTTTCAGACTTCTACTCTTTCATAATTCATGCTAATGCATGACCTGTTCTCTATCAACTTTCTATGCTTGTGGGCTATATGTGTGTTTTGTCACTTTTGGGGGATTTATCCTCCATTATGTGTGCATTTGCACACATTTCCTGCTTTAGCAGGTTGCAAAAGTGTTGTATGGCACTTTAGCAATGTAGGGGTGTGTGTCACAGAACCTGTCACACAGCCCCTGCATTGCTTTCTTGTTGCCAATGTTTATTTCAGTGTCGGCAGACACTGAAATGATCATTATTTCATTTCAGTGTCCACAGACACTGAAATACTGGCATAATATTAGAGTAAATCTCTATTATTTTGCCAGTTCAGCTTAGAAAGTGCCGTAAGGCACTTTCTGAGTGTAGGGGGAGTGCTCAGTGTCCAATCACTATTTGCAGCCACCCCCCCCCGCACTCGTTCATGGTTCTTGTCTGTATACTAAGTACAGCAGCGTGCCTTCATGAATATTTAAGGCGCACTGCTGTGCTAAATGTACAAGAACCACTCCGTGCAAGAATAGTCTTATTCTTGCATGGATTTTGTTGAATCCTGGGGATTATCTATAATCAGATATGAAATGCAACCAATTTCAGCAAAGATATTTTTAATGAAACACTTAAACAATATAACTGGAATGCACTTAGAACAATGATACTGATATTGATGTAGGACACTTCAACAACATATTCTTACAGACTTGAAATACTTTAGCACCACTACATAATAAAATAGTAAAGTCCTACCTGGCATCATGGCTGAAAAAAGAAACAAAAAAAAAACCCATGATAAAAGGGAATAAAGTCTGTAAAAAAATATATAAAAATTGAACTGGCTTTGCTGATTTAGACATCTTAGAAACCTTGCAAAACTTCATGTCAAAAGGATAAGCAAACATACTATACTGACCTACAAGACAAACATATAAACAAACTAAAACATTTTGGTCATCACTAAATAAACTACTCCAACCTGGAAAAAGCACCACTCGCTATCCAAAAACAGACAATATGATAGATTCTGTCCCCACACAGTTTAATTCCTACTTGATACAATCAATATTATCTTTCTTAGACAATAATACAGCTATCGCCCCTATGTCTATCCATCCAATCAAAAACACCCATGGCTCTTCAGTTTTAGTCCACTACCTACCTCGCTCATAATGAAGTTGCTTCTTAAACTAAAACCAACTTTTGTAGCTGTAGACCAACTACCAGCCGGCTAGCTAAAAATGGCTAAATAAGTCATAGCCTTTCCTGTGCCCATAATAATTAATAGGTCCATAGCAGAAAGCTACATCTCATCACTGTGGAAAAAGCCTATATTGTACCATTGTACAAATGCAACACATCTACAGAGTTTAATAACTACAGGACAATAGCTATTCTCTCTCCCCTGTCCAAAATATTAGAGAAATTCATCCATATGCAGCTGATGCAATATCTAACCTGAAATTACCTGCTCTGAGAAACACAACATGGCTTTAGGCCCCAACCCAGTGCCACTACTGCACTACTACATTTTTCCAGTATAATATACTAACATAGAAACATGGTCTGCTTGTGTCCACCATGTTCTTATACTTGTCAAAGGCAAATGATATGGGCTTACATCAGCAACTGCTCATTTGACTCATCAAAGGGACTTTCACAGTACTCCTTGTTGTGGTTTCTTAGTTACCTGTCTGGAAGGCAATAAGCCATTAAATGGCAACAAACCACTTATCCTTTCAAGCAGTTACTACAGGTGTCCCTCAGAGCTCTATCTTGGGTCCTCTCCTATTTAGCATATTTATTAAATGACCTTCACACCTCCATTCACCATGGTAGTTTACTTCAGTATACAGACAACATTAACATGTACAGTCTCAACAATAAATAAGCTCCAAGACATTACCCTAAAATTTACCCCCAAATCTTTCTCCTCTGTAGAAACCTGGCTCAAAGAATCAAATCTCCTACTCAACCCCCAAGAAAACCTAAGTTAATGCTTTTTACCTCAAAAAGTTTCCAAAGTCAAAAGCAATCTTTTACCATAAAGTCAGCAAATAATACTGTTAGTGAAACTATGACTCACAGTAGACTTCTAGGTGTTGTATTAAATGACTGTCAAATATAACCAGAATATACTATACACCATTAAATCTACTCACCAGAAACTAGGTTCCCTTTATAGGATCAACGGATTCCTTACAGATACTGCAAGAAAAACTCTAGCCACCACCTTCTTATTGCCAACTCTCTTATACACCACTCATATTCTAACAAACTTAGACAATACTCAAAGAAAGAAACGTGCCTCCTCCTATATATGGCTAAAGTTGCCACCAATCTCCCTCATAGGACCCACCATTGCCATAGCTTAAAGCAATTAAACTGGCTTGAGCTACACAACTACCCAACATATTCACAACTAAGAACAGCACACAAACTCATCAACCACCCAGAAAAGTACCCTGCACTACAAAATGTATTATTGCCCTACTGTCCAGCAAGGGACCTCTAGTAACAAATCCTTATTACTTACAAATAAGTCAAATAGTGCTGCAGGAGACTTGCTGTACTCCCAGTACATTGCTAAACTCTGGAATAGTATCAGCACACAAATACAATTCTCTGACAAACCCAATAGTTTTAAACCACTGCTCAAACAACATCTTAACCAATGCCGGTCCTGCACATATTCATCTCAAGGTTAAGACTTTGTGCTCACTGTACTATACTCTCCAAATACTCTCCTTAAACAGGATATTCTCAACCACTTATTGAAATGACAATACAAAGCTCCTGTCTGTACAATTAACTAAGTTACATCTGGGCTTTATCTTTAGTAACTTCCACCACTGTAAAAATCTTAGAATGATAAATATAACTACTGTTTGTGTATAAATGTAAACAGAAATGTAACTACTCTGTGTTTAACTTGAACTTAGTATAATGCAATGTAAGCAAATGGAACTTTTCTCCTCAGGCCTCTGCTGAAAAGCTGGACTTTCCCAGTTAACAAAGACAAATAAATAAATAATGCCTGCAAGGTATTTAATGGTACCCAATATATCATTTTTAGGTGTAAGATTCATTATGAATGTAAATAAGTTGTGCTGAGATAACCAGAAGATGCATTAATTACAGATTCATTAGTCCCCATACAACTGTGATACCACACTGGTTGTGCATCATAGATGAAACCTTACAACATTTAACAAAAACTAGTGAAGCCAAACCTTGCATATCAGATGTAGTGCAATTTGTAGCTGAAAAAGATAGTCACATGTCTGAACAGCCCACCTACATGATCAACAAATGTTAAATACGTATCTATAGACAAACTTCTTCCAACTCATGAAGCATGTGGCATTAAGTTAAACAGGAACAGGATGGGAAAGGGAGACAGTTTGAAGTAAACCAGATCCTGGGCTCACAGAAGGAAAACTGCAGAACAGAAAGAACATGGAGGGAAGCAGACATAATAACTGTACAGTACTCCATGCATGCCAACTAGAAATTCTAGGTGAACACTGGAACCAATAGTATACAACATTTAGGCAAAATAAGCCAAAGAAATATTTATTTTTACTTTATTTTATTTGACATTTGTTTACTGGGGAGGTCTGACTGCACTAGAAGTTCATTTTCAGTGGAAGCCTGGGGAGAAATCTCCAAGTACAATAAAAACAAGTGACAATAATTACAGTTTTGAAAGAAGAATAACAAAAAAACTAGCTAAACAGTATAACATTGATCTTGTTAGTACTTAAAAGTAATAATAAAGCCTTCGTAGTATGTATGGACTAGTAATAATGGACTCATGCATATAGCTTGTGAGCAAAATACACAGTCATGAGTAATACAGTTCTGTTACACCTAATATAATAGACAAGTTATGAGTTGCTTGTTGTCCATAGAATTGTTATGCATATGGAGAAGTGAACCATGTTTGAGAGTAAGGATGGGGTAGGAGAAGTGCTATATAGAGTAAGAGAGAAAATGATAATTACAAGAGTATGGTGTAGGGCAGGGGTGGGCAAACTTTTTGATTCATGGGCCACATTGAGTTCTAACATTTGACAAAGGGGCCGGAACAGGAGCAGATAGATGGCATGCTTTGAAAACATCACCTCAATGGGGGAAAAATACACATCTTGGGATATGGAGAAAACATGTGCTTTAATTTCCAATGAAAATGAAGAAAAGCATTACAATAAAATCTCTGACTTCGAAATGAGTCTTTAAACACTGAAAATCAAATAAATGACCATTTTATTTTAAAGCACTGAAAGTTCTATTATCCTTCAGGATATCACCATCACTCTCCTCCTGACTGTCTTTTTTTTCAAAAACGGTAGGAGATGCAGATGTACTTGTTCTGTTCCTTTTATTCAATTTGTTTCCCCGGTGCCAAAAGTCAACAACGGCCAGTGCAAGGACGAAACAGTTGCAGCAAGTCAGTCTGTGAAACGTTATATTTGATCTGCACTCACTGTTTATTTTAACAACGTGCGTATCACAGAGACACACACATTTTAATGGGAGCAGTGTTGTTGGTCTCCTTTTTTAGCCAGCCCATCAAAGTCTGGAGTTAGTTTTGTTGTGGCGATTCTCAGGATGGATCTGAGGTGTAGGTCTGTTAACTTGGATCTCTGGCTGGCTTTGTTGATGTTCATGACGCTGAAGGTCTCTTCACACACGAAGGTAGAGCCGAACAAAGCCAACATCATCTGCGCTTTTCGCCTTAGATTTGGAAACACGGCATCATTGAGTGAAGCATAGAAGTCATTTAGTTTCAGAGAGCTGAACTTCTCTTTTAAGGCAGGGTCGGACTGAAGGTCGATCAGTTCAAGCTGAAGCTCCTCTGGAGCTGTTTTGGGGTCTTGTGACAGAGGAAAGGCCACCAATTGAAGTGACTTGTCAATTTTGTCAAAATCCAAAAACCGACGGCAGAATTCTCCGTGCAGTGCATCCAGTGACTCACTGTATTTCTTTACTTTTGCTCCGGCCTCTTTCAGCGTGGCTAGTCTAGGAAAATGAGTGAATGACTTGTTCAAAATCTGCCTGGAGAATAAAGCCAGCTTGGATTTGAAGGCTTTCACGTTTGTGTACATGTCATGCACAAACTGCTCCTTCCCCTGCAGTTTCACATTGAGCTCATTCAAGTGTGAAAATACGTCCGTAGCAAACGCAAAGTCACACATCCAGCTCTTGTTCCTCAGCTCAGGAAATTCATCAGTCTTCCCCTGCCGCTCCAAAAACATGCCAATCTCCTCTTTGAGCTCCCACACTCATTGAAACACTTTGCCCAAACTCAACCAGCGGACACGGGAGTGATAAAGCAGGTCCTGGTGATCCGCATCAGTTTCCTCCAGGAACGCAATGAACTGACAGTGCTGAAGTCCCCGTGCATGTATGAAGTTGACGAGTTTCACCACAGGATTCACAACATGATTCAGCTGTAACACCGATTTACATAGAGATTCCTGGTGGATGATGCAGTGGAGGAAAATGACATCCTGGTCAGGGTTTTCATCTTTCACTTTATTCTGGATTCTCCTCAGCAGGCCAACGTTTTTTCTCGTTAAATTCGGAGATCCATCTGTGGTGACGTTAACAAGCTTACTCCAGGGAAGCTTCATGTTTTCGATGGCAGCAGACACCCGTTCAGACAAGTCCTCTCCCTGTGTTTGTCCTTTCAGAGACTCCATTGTCAAAAACTCCTCCGTTATTTCAAAAGTTTAGTTGATTCTTCGGATAAAAATGAGGAGCTGAGCAGTGTCTTTGACATCGTTGCTTTCATCCAGTGCTAAAGAATAAAAAGTGAATGACTTTGCCTTTTTGTTTAATCTGCTGGTGATATCTTCATCTATTAGTTCCACACGGCGAGTCACTGTCCGCCGTGATAAACTGATTTTCTCAAATTTGTCTTTGGTCTCCGGGCACAAAATACCTGCTGTCTCTACCATACATTCTTTTAAAAACTCGCCCTCAGACAGTGGTTTGCTGGCCTTTGCTATTTTGAATGAAAGCATAAAACTGGCCTTGGTACTTGACTTTTGAATGGCAGTTTGACGGTGAAAAAAACTTTGCTGAGCCTTCAAATTAGCTGCCACCTTCTCAGCAGCAGCTTCCTGTTCTTTTGTTGAGAGCTTGCTAGCATAATTAGCATGCTTTGTGGCAAAATGACGGCTAATATTATACTCTTTAAAAACCGCCACAGTTTCTTGGCATATCAGGCAAACAGCAGATGATCGGTGTTCAGTGAAAAAATATTTAGTTGTCCACTCCTTATTGAACACTCGACATTCTCTGTCCACTTTCCTTTTCTTGGGTCCACTCATCTTCATAGAGGGGTGGTGGGTCAAAGGGTAAAGTGCAAACTTGGAGTAATAGGCCTACGCTTCACCTCAACAAAGCCAATATATCTAGAGTGCGCCATTTAGTGAGGAAACATCAGAATTGCAGGGGAAATAAAACATTAACAAGTTTAATTTATTAAATTTTTTCAAGTTTGGCGGGCCGAATCAAAACGTTTAACGGGCCGCATGTGGCCCCCGGGCCGTAGTTTGCCCATGCCTGGTGTAGGGTAAAGTTTATGGTATGATCAGCCAGGTGCTGTATATGGGCAGAGCCAGTTTTTGGCTAGGTGTTCTTTGAGGAAGTATTTAAGCTTGGATGTGTTTCTCGTATGTATGATTTGTTGAGGGATGGTAGTCTATATTTTGGCTATTTGTGAAGAGTATAGAGAGTTTCCAAAGCTATTGTTTGATTTAGTGACTTTTAATAGTGATTTGTTAAATGATCTCAGGGTTCTATTATTGGAGTAGAGTTGTACAAGATTTTGGAGAGTTGGACATTTGTTGGGATAGTATATGATGTTATGGGCAGTTGTTATTTGATTGAATGATAGTAGATGAGGTAGCTCAAGCCATTTTAGTTATTAGAGAGCAGCATAGTGGTGGGATCTATAAGGTGAGTTTGAAGTGAATCTAGCTATTTTGTTGTAACAGTTCTCTAGTTTAGATAAGTCTGTTTTTTCAAATTAGTAAGGATAAGAGAGGCATAAAGTATTGTGAATAGTAGGTGTGTCCTAACAATGGATTGTATGGTGGTATTAGGAATGGCTTCAATCTGTACAGTGAGTTTAGTCTTATGTGGGATTTTTGGATGACATATGCTAGATGTTTGTCAAATCTCAGCATGTTGTTGATAGTGACTCCTAAAGCTTTGAGGGTGAGACTGCTTCGATTTTGGTTTCATTGGATGGATAAATGAGAAACAGGGAAGCATGGTCAGTTACTTTGGACTTCGAGATCATTACTTTGGTTTTGTTTGGATTGAGAATATGTTGATAGTTAGACAGATAGGATTCTATAGCTGTGAAGGATTTTTGGGTTATATCTTGTAGTTGTGGGAGTGAGGGTGCAGCACAGATGAGAGAGGAATCATCTGCATATTGAACTATTATGGCAAGGTCAGTGGCAGTGTAGAGTTTGTAAATGTAGTAAAGAGAAGTGGTCCTAGTATTGAGCCTTGTGAAGTGACAGACAATAGAGAGGAAAGGTCATTTTGCCACTTAACAGCTTGTTGATGATCAGATAGGTAGCTGTGAAACTGTGATATAGCTGTCTGGGTTAGTTTAAGAGATGTGAGCTCTTTGAGTAGAATTTGGTGGGAAATGGTATCAAAAGCTTTAGACATATCAAGGAATATAGAGGAGACAAGTTGTCCTTTGTTTCTGAGATGGTTTATTGCATCAGTGAAACTTAATAGGGCAGTTGTAGTGCTGTGTTCAGGATGGAATCCATGTTGGGAGTTGGTTAGTAGGTTGATATGCAGTAGATAAGTTGTGAATGTATACATTTTTCTAGAATTTTGGAAAGTGGAGATAAAACGGTAATAGGTCTATAGTTTGCTATTTCTGTTGAGGTGCCACCTTTGTGCAGAGGGATGACATAGGAAATTTTCCAGAGTTTAGGGATTTATTGGTCATTAATTGAGCAGTTGGTTAAGAGAGATGGGGTAGGCTACTGCGCCTGCTGCTAAATTAAGGTATTCAATTGAGAGTTGATCTGCAGTGAGGGATGTGGGCTTCTCTTTGCATAGTAACCTTTTTATGGTGCTTGTTGGATAGGTTGAAAGGTGAAAGAATTGAGAGTTGCATGTGTTTTCACTGATGAAGAGGGGGGCATACTACTGTTATTGCTCACTAAGGCTAGCATGAAGTTGATAAAGTAAGAGTTAAATAGGGTTCCTATACTATCTGTGGAGTTAGAGGTTGTAGTTTTGGATTGTCCTGGTTGCAATAATGCTTTGATAGAACCCAAAAATGTTGAAGGATAATTTTGCTGTTGTTGGATTGTAGTGTGATAGTTTTTTTTTTTTTTGTTGGCCTTGATATGTTTTTGGCTTTATTTCTTCGTTGCTGGTAATTGACAAGGGTAGTTTGTTTTTTTGTTAGTCTGATACTATGACCAGTCTTTGTCTCTCTGTTTTAGTAGCTGGGTGGTGTCCTATGTTAGCCATGGTACTTATCTTGGTTTAACTTGTATCTTCTAAAAGGTGCTAGATTGTTTAGGATGTAAACTAAATTTTTCATTAATGTATTGGACAGCAGAGTCTAACTGTAGATTTTTTAGTGGGGACCAGTCATACTGTTGCAATAGTAATCAGAATATGGCTGGTGAAAAGTTTTTTTTTTGTTGTTTCTAATCTGTTTGTAAATGGGATTTTTTGTGAGGGTTTGTCGATGTCTGAGTACATAGTTGGGAAGATGGTCACTAAGGGTGTCTGAGAGGCAGCCAGGGTCATAGATCAGTGAGGGTTTATTCTTTAAGGTCCAATGAAGTACAGACTACCTTTTGCTGTGCTTGTCTATATTGGTTAGTGATTGTATTGTTTGGGTAAAACCACAAAGGTTTATAAAGTTAGAAGGGCTGTCGAAAGTGCATGTGAGCCAGTCCATGCTGAAGTCTCCCATCATCATGGATCTCATTGACAGAGACATTCGAAACGTCCAAACACTGGACCCAACCCAGTTCGGCTTTGTTAAGGGCAGATCATGCCTTCTAAACCTGGTGGACTTCTTTGAGACAGTTACCAAGGCTATAGACGAGGGAAAGGTGGTACGCACAGCCTACCTAGATCTCGTAAAGGCCTTCAACACCATTCCACACTCAGGTATTATAGACAAGCTCACCAGCCTGAACATAAACCCCTATGGCATGAGATGGGTTGCCAACTGGCTCACGGACAGAATCCACATTGTAAGAGTTGCAGAAGCTAGGTCTGACTCTAAATTGTTTAAAAGTGGCATTCCCCAGGGCTCAGTCCTAGGACCCCTCCTGTTTGGCATATACTTCTCAGAGGTACAGGCAAGCACAGGAGGACTATGGCTCACCAAGTTCACAGACGACTGCAAACTAGGGGCTATAATTGACTCTCCAGCTGACACAGACATCCTCCAACAGGTTTTCACTGAGACACATACCTGGTGTCAAAACCATGGTCTCAAGCTAAATGCCAAAAAGTGCATAATCATCCCCCTCTGGTAAAAACAAAGTACCCACAAACTACCACATAGGTGGTAGCCCCCTAAACATGGAAGACATAATAAGGGATCTGGGGACGCAAGTAGATAGTAACCTCTCCTTTGATAATCACATTTCCAAAGTGGTTAGAAAATCCTTCTATGTGGCCCACCTAATCACAAAAGGGTTTGCATTCAGATCGAAAGACGTCATTGGGCCCCTCTATGCATCACTCATCAGACCCATCATAGAGTACAATGCTCCATTTGGGATGTACCTTACAAGACATCTGCAACAACTGGAAAGATCACAGAAGTTCCTCACCAAGAGGATCACTGGCCTCAAGCAGATGCCCTATGCAGCTCGACTGAAGAAACTCCAGCTGTACTCGGTTGCATACTGCCTACTCAGAGGTGATCTCTGCCTGACATACAAGGTCATGTCCAACCCAGAATTGATCGACATGCTCCACCTAAAGAAAACCATATCCCCTCGAGCCACATGCTCCAGGGATCTAAACCTCACCACAACAATAAATAGGACATGCTGGAGGGATAGATTCCTGTCCCAGAGACTTCCCATGCTCTGGAACAAGATTCCAATCTACATTAGGCAGAGCTCCTCACTAACCCTCTTCAAGAAAAACCTTGATGAGTGGATGGGAAACGGAAAGTTTACCCCAGGGATCACTTCAATGGCTCTGCTGGACAGAGGCACAGGGAACTAATCTAAGGGTGCGGCGAAAGCCAACACATTCCAGCTAGGCTTAAAAATGCCTTTGGGCAGATAGCCTAGTACCTACCTATGGACCTATGAACCTATTATTATGGTCTGCTGGTTGAATGTAGAGGAAGACCAATGAAGAAGATTTTCAGTAATGGATGGATCTTTGCAGGGGGGGTGTAGATGGCTATTATGATGACATGTTTATTGGGGTTTATTTTGAGTTTGTATCAGTGGTGTTAAGGCCTAGTGGTTTTAAATCTAGGCATTCTAGTTGAAGTGTGTTTTTGTATATTATGGTTATACCTTACCCGATGTTTGTGTGGTCTATCAAGTCTATAGATATTGTAGCCTGGGGATCAGTATTTTGTTATCTTATCCAACACTAGATAGTCCAAAGAATGCCTCCGCACACCAGCAATGATACGACCTGTGTTTAATTAACTCCAAATAAACGGACGAACAAAACAAATGAAGAAAAACAAAAAGTGGACATGCAAGACAATAAAATCGGATTTAGCGCTTTCTTCCACCTACAATGTGGACTTCATCAGAATCAACAAACAGTTCAGCAAGGACTAATTTATCAACTTTTTGGTGCCAAAATTTCCAAAGATTTTAAAGGTATATATCCTGTACCTATCACTAAAAATTGTATGTATAAACAAGAATCTTCCCGAGTCTAAATCTCTTATAACAGTATATACAAAAATTAATACTATCTAATGATAAATAAAAAATAATAAATACATATATAAAATGAAAAATAATTAATTTCATTACATACAGGCATGTAATAACAATTAAATAAACTGCTATCGCTTAACCTAAATATCCGATGGGGAATATGTAGTAAAAACTCCTATACATGTAAAAGTTTAAAAAAATTTTTTTAAGAAAAATTTTTTAAGAATTAAGGTGCATATGACTAAAGTAGAATATGAACCATAATGTAATTCTCAGTCAACTTTCTATATTATAATACGATGTAAACAATACTTAAAATCTTATCATTCCATAAAATATCCTCTAAAAATAAATAAAATTCACTAGTAAAAAAATATATGAGTGATAAATATGCAAATAATAAATAGACAAGCTTGAAAGACTAATTAATAATCGATACTGTATTTTCTTACAATCTATAACTATGATGTCATGGTTAATAGTGGTTTAATATTGATATATTCGTTTAGACCAGGTGGTGTAGCTGCATCTGTAAGTATTTGCCATCTTCCTTTTCCGCTAAAATAGCCTTTATATTTCCACCTCTATTATTCACCTTAATTTGTTCTAAAATGGCAAATTTATACTTGTGGCTGTCATCAGTATCAGCCATATGTCTATATAATGCATTAGTATCATCTTTTTTCTTGATAGCATAGAGGTGGTCATATATGCGTTTCTTGAACTTCTGTTCTGTTTTACCAATATAGAAACTAGTACAGCCTGTACATACAGCCATATATATAACATGATGGGTGTTACAATTCCCTCGACAAAAATAGATACTAGTCCCATTAACATTATCTAAATGAATGGTTTTAACTTCTAAAATCACATGGCAATAATTGCAGCTTCCACATTTACGAGTTCCTTTATGTTTAGTGTTATAACAGTCTACCCTATTGTTTCTTTCTAATACTGTCTTCATATTTGTTCCCATTTTATAAACAAATATGGGTGCTTTACCTACTATATCTTTCAATGTATTGTCCACAGTCATAACATCCCAATATTTATTTAAAATATATTTAATATACTTAGCTTGAGGGGTATACTCTAGAATATATGCTCTTCTATACTCTATATCACATGTCTTTTTATTAAAGTTTTGGAAGGTTCTATCCAATACCGGAAAATATTTTTTACCCCATTCTCCTATAACATATTTTTTTACTTCATCCATTAATTTTGTGGGGTATCCTTTGATACTAAACATTCTATCAATAAAATCCATTTCGTCTATCATCTCCTCATATGTAGATGCCATTCGTGCAGTTCGGATGCATTGTCCCTTAAAAATGCTTTTTTTAGTTGCATAAGGATGATTGCTGCTATAATCCAAATAGTTGTTTGAAAACGTGTTTTTCCTATATATACGCGACTTAAACCCATCATTGTTAATAGTAAAAAAAGTGTCCAAATATGCAATGTCCTTACGACTGGTGTTGTGTGTAAACTTCAAAAATGACCTGGAGGTGTTCAAATAATTTATGAACTCCTCCATGATTTCATCAGGTCCATCCCATATGATAAACAAATCATCCAAATATCTTGAATAATATCTGATGTATCGATAATACTGACTCATAAAGAGTGTTTCTGTTTCCCAGTCCAGCATCACCATATTAGCATATATAGGAGCGCATGCAGCACCCATAGCTACTCCTTGTGTTTGTCTATAGAATTCCCCCTCAAAATATATATAATTGTGTTCCAGTATCATAGACATGAGTTCAATAATTAGATTTGCATGTTCCCAATCAATGTCTGAATAATGTCTAATACTATTTAAAAAACTTTCTAGACCCTCAGCTTTAGGGATGCTCGAAAATAAGTCAACAACGTCGACTGTGATAAAGGTACGCTCAAGATTATTAGCGTCTATGCAAGGACACACTTTGGACATTGGCAGTAAAGGTGCAGACAATAGTAGATTAACTGACAAAGAATTCACATTTGATTTTTCTCTTTGCAACATCGAAGACGAAGCTAGGCGCATTGGGACCAAACCCAAGAGATTCATGGCAGGGAAAACATATTCATCAGCAGTACATCACAGAAGCAGTACGCAAAATACTGCACAGCACAGCTCTAGTCCTAGAGCAGGTGCAAATTTGATTTTGGACAACAATTAATCTGGACAATTTTCTATCTGTTGAGGTTTGTTTTGAAAAAGAATGTTTTCTAGCTAGTACTAATGAGAAACAGGATGAAATATATACAGGCACTTTACGAGATTTAATTTACTCCTTAGGAAAGCAGCTTAACATTATCAGGGGAATTAAAATTGATAATGCGTATTTGAACAAATGTTTAACATTAAAGATAGTACCTAAGGGACTTAGGTTCTTTAAAGAACCTATGGGGATTACGTTAACTGATGACACTTGTAAAGAATTCAAAGCCCTATTTAACCAGTTTGGATTCGAATTTATTAAGCTTTTAATTAAGAAAAATGATGAGAAATTGTGTATAGCAATTGAAAAAGTTGAAAAACTCAACAAGTTAATAGTGGATGATCTACTGTTTGACCAATGGGAAAGGTTATATTTTAAACAGTTTACAGAGGTCGATCGTAAAGCGAATAGTATAATACTTAAAAAGCATAGGAAGATTGAGAGAAATATAGCGGAATATGGTCACAATTCAGCTACCCCATGGAAAAAAGTATCTTGAAAATTTATAGATAGGTATGACAGAACTAGTTTGGGGAACAATTCTGATAATCATTACACCCCCGGGGAACATTCAAATTTTTACTGGGAGGGAAATCGAAGAGTACGGATGAATTGGCAAAGAAACTGGAAATGGAGAGATCAGAGACAAGGAACGAGACAGATGTATACGTACAATCAGAAATGGGGGAAATAATGTCCGGCGCATGCAACAAAGTACTGTTTACACCTAGTCCAATATTAGAGACTGGATTCAGCCCTTTAGAGTGTGAGAAGTTAACAACTATTGAGGTATATAATGATCAACCCACATTGGGAGCACCATTAGAAAGTATTAATAGTTATATGGAGTTCATACAACCCTCCAGGGACATTATTTTTAGTAAGAATGAATTTAATATTTTCAACTATACTGGAATAGAGGTTAGCGATGACTTTTTTACCCTCTTTTCGAAAGGGATAAAATTTGTCCCTATGAAAAATTTTCAGATAGTTGATTGTATTATTGAAATCAAGAAGTACTTGAGAAAGCTTAATTTAGCTATATTTTTTAAGAATAAAAATATTTCGGGTGAAAAAAATAGATTAAAGAAACCCAGTACATTTATTCCCCCCACTCATCCCAATATAGCCCTGTATGAAAAATTAGTGACTAAGGAATTATATCTTTTGAAGAATGATATGAATACAGGTAAGATGAGAAACAATTTGAATAAGGGAGAATTAGATTTAATAAATAGACTTATGAATGATAAATTTATTAGAATTATGAAGCCTGATAAAGGGGGTGGGGTGGTCTTATACGATCAAAATATGTACAGGAATAAGATATTTGAAATTTTAGTTGACTCTGGCAAATACACATCAGTTTCTATGAATGAAATTAATATTGGATACAAAATGATAGATCTATTTATTGAAGAGTTATTATTAGATGGAAGGATTAATTTAGAATTGTATAATTTTTTATTAGTGGAACATCCTAAACTAGCCACTATAGTAGGAGTTCCTAAGGTACATAAGAACATACAGGATCCTCCTTTTCGCCCTATTATATCTGGTAGTTATTCCAAGACCTTCCCCTCGGGGTGACAATAGATATGTGGTTAAAACATATTTATGATAGGATTCCACACCTAATTAAGGATTCTTGGTATTTTTTAAGTAATTTGACTTCACAAATATGGAAAGAGGGGCTTACCTTTATCACAGTCGACGTTGTTGACTTATTTTCGAGCATCCCTAAAGCTGAGGGTCTAGAAAGTTTTTTAAATAGTATTAGACATTATTCAGACATTGATTGGGAACATGCAAATCTAATTATTGAACTCATGTCTATGATACTGGAACACAATTATATATTTTTTGAGGGGGAATTCTATAGACAAACAGAGGGAGTAGCTATTGGTGCTGCATGTGCTCCTATATATGCTAATATGGTGATGCTGGACTGGGAAACAGAAACACTCTTTAAGAGTCAGTATTATCGATACATCAGATATTATTCAAGATATTTGGATGATTTGTTTATCATATGGGATGGACCTGATGAAATCATCGAGGAGTTCATAAATTATTTGAACACCTCCAGTTCATTCTTGAAGTTTACACACAACACCAGTTGTGAGGGCATTGCATATTTGGACACTTTTGTTACTATTAACAATGATGGGTTTAAGTCGCGTATATATTGGAAAAACACGTTTTCAAACAACTATTTGGATTATAGCAGCAATCATCCTTATGCAACTAAAAAAAGCATTTTTAAGAGACAATGCATCCGAGCTGCACGGATGACATCTACATATGAGGAGATGATAGATGAAATGGATTTTATTGGTAGAATGTTTAGTATCAAAGGATACCCCACAAAATTAATGGATGAAGTAAAAAAATATGCTATAGGAGAATGGGGTAAAAAATATTTTCCGGTATTGGGTAGACCCCTCCAAAACCTTAATAAAAGACATGTGATATAGAGTATAAAAGAGCATGTATTCTAGAATATACCCCTCAAGCTAAGTATATTAAATATATTTTAAATAAATATTGGAATGTTATGACTGTGGACAATACATTGAAAGATATAGTAGGTAAAGCACCCATATTTGTTTATAAAATGGGAACAAATATGAAGACAGTATTAGAAAGAAACAATAGGGTAGAATGTTATAACACTAAACATAAAGGAACTCTAAAATGTGGAAGCTGCAATTATTGCCATGTGATTTTAGAAGTTGAAACCATTAATTTAGATAATGTTAATGGGACTAGTATCTATTTTTGTCGAGGGAATTGTAACACCCATCATGTTATATATATGGCTGTATGTACAGGCTGTACTAGTTTCTATATTGGTAAAACAGAACGGAAGTTCAAGAAACGCATATATGACTACCTCTATGCTATCAAGAAAAAAGATGATACTCATGCATTATATAGACATGTGGCTGATACTGATGACAGCCACAAGTTTAAATTTGCCATTTTAGAACAAATTAAGGTGAATAATAGAGGTGGAAATATAAAGGCTATTTTAGCGGAAAAGGAAGTTAGATGGCAAATACTTACAGATACAGCTACACCACCTGGTCTAAACGAATATATCAATCTTAAACCACTATTAACCATGACATCATAGTTATAGATTGTAAGAAAATACAGTATTGATTATTAATTAGTCTTTCAAGCTTGTCTATTTATTATTTACATATTTATCACTCATATATTTTTTTACTAGTGAATTTTATATATTTTTAGAGGATATTTTATGGAATGATAAGATTTTAAGTATTATTTACATTGTATTATAATATAGAAAGTTGACTGAGAATTACATTATGGTTCATATTCTACTTTAGTCATATGCACCTTAATTCTTAAAAAAATTTTCTTAAAAAATTTTTTTTAAACTTTTACATGTATAGGAGTTTTTACTACACATTCCCCATCGAATATTTAGGTTAAGCGATAGCAGTTTATTTAATTGTTCTTACATGCCTGTATGTAATGAAATTAATTATTTCTCATTTTATATATGTATTTATTATTTTTTAATTATCATTAGATAGTATTAATTTTTTATATACTGTTGTAAGAGATTTAGACTCGGGAAGATTCTTGTTTATACATACAATTTTTAGTGATAGGTACAGGATGTATACCTTTAAAATCTTTAGAAATTTTGGTGCCAAAAAGTTGATAAATTAGTCCTTGCTGAACTGTTTGTTGATTCTGATGAAGTCCACATTGTAGGTGGAAGAAAGCACTAAATCCGATTTTATTGTCTTGCATGTCCACTTTTTGTTTTTCTTCATTTGTTTTGTTCGTCCGTTTATTTGGAGTTAATTAAACACAGGTCATATCATTGCTGGTGTGCGGAGGCATTCTTTGGACTATCTAGTGTTGGAGAACTTATTTTTGGATTCGTTGTTGTTGGTTACCACACTAATTTTGTTGTATTTTGTTATCTTCTGTGTAGAGATTTAACCAGGTTTCTGTCAATATTGCTATATTAGGAGACTAGAGGGAGAGGAAAATATGGAACTCATGTATTTTATTTAAGAGACTTTACAAATTCATGTTGATGAGATGTATGTCTGAGTTGTTTTGTGGAAGGTTAGTGATGATGTTGGTTTTGATGGTGTGTGTGGTATGAGGTATTTGATGTGAACGGTTGGGGCCTGAGTTAAGGTGTCACCACTTAGTGTCAGTTGTGATGCTCTGTGTAGGAGTGGGTGTAGAAATTTTGCTGTGCATTTTATGTGGTTATAGACTGAATGTTGAGACTGAAGTAGCTGTACATATTTATATTTGAACACTTCAGTCTTAGAGGTATTAAAAAGTTGTGGTGATGTGGTAATGTTTATGTTGGTTGTGTATGGTGGAGTAAGGTGGGGATAGGTGGGGGATGTGTTATCAATATTATGTGAGTATAATGGGAGGTAGTAAGGTATGCAAATGAAAGCAGGCTTAGGAGAGGCATGCAGAGAAATAGTATATTTTAAAGAAGGTGTAATTACATAGTAGTTAGGTTAGAAACAGAGATATATGCAAGAGGGTATAAACTCACTATAGCAGTTATTAATTATTATTCATTGTAAAAGAAAAAGAGACAGTGTTATAGTATACTTAGCTCTATAATATAGAAGATTCTGAAAGTGGAGAAAAGCTAGGGACCAGTAAATAGGAAAAAAACAGAAATTCGCTAAATGTGAAAAGGATAAAATGTCATAAGTAATTCAATAACTGACTAGTTAACAATGATTCAGTTAAGCATAATGCATGGTTTTAGCTTGGTGACCCAGTGATAAATTAGAATCAGCAGTCTGTTTCTAGAAAAATATACTATTTTAACTTAACTTGACCAGAATGACAGTATGAGCATTATTCAAATGAAGTCTGTTGGAAGTTGATATTTAAGGTTAAAACAGTATAGTTCATGGAAGTAGGTAACATAATATAAGTTTAGCACACCTTAAAAATCCAAATGCCCTAATAGGCTGTACTACATATGCAAAATGAACAGCACTTTTTGCATGAAAACACTTGCCACATTAAGAAAGTCATATATCGTAATGTGCTAAACAGTACTTGTAGAAACAGAACACTTGAGACATTCAGAGGCAATCACGCTTACTAAAAACAACCCATTTCAGAAGTACATTACTCAACTATACATTAGGTATGTTTCAACAGAAAATATTTATAGCAAAGGATGTTCATTTTTCAGGGCTTGCATATAAAACTCTCAGGTCTTATTTAAAGCTTGAGCTTGAGAATTGAGGGAATTTAATTCTGTACCACAGGAACTGCAGCTGATAGTCCTAGTGCTCTGTGACGACCGACAGACGCACAATGTTTGTTTTCTTACATCGATTTCAATACTTTATATCCAGGTCATGACTGAAAAGACATGTTACCCACTACTCGCATTGCAAAATAAAAAATAAATAACAATAAGTTTGAGAACAACTGAGCTTTTAATTTACCTGTCACATTTGAAAAACAGTGCACATTTTAAATTATGAACATCTCCTCTGTGCGGTGATATTGCTAACCATTTGAAATGCTGAAACGCACAACAGTGAGTCCTGAAACACAGTGGCTGAAAGGCCAGAAAAATGGACTTACATATATTAAATTTGAGATTCCATTTCTTGGAATATTCCCTTTTTTCTGAGGTATGGTGATCTCAGAGGTGGTATATATAAGCTTGGGGGCAGGGGTCTTGCCCCTTTTATGCAAAAATAAGTTTTAAGAGGAAGAACAATTTTTGAAAGTCACCCTTCTCCAGGTTTTCAGTCTTTTTTTTTTTTGTCTTTTTGGCACTGGGCATTTCTAGTGCTGACAATTCAGAAGGGAGCCATGATATTCCATCACTGAGACAATTTTCCAGGAAAGCTGCTGAAAATGCATTCAAAGTATCTTAGACTTACAATGATTTTCATTCATATTTCAGGAAACTGTTCAATACATAGCAATGTTTTATTTTGCCTCATTAAAACATTTTTTTGTAATAATATTAAATACTGCATTTCCAGCATACTTTGCAGTCTTGACAGAAGGAAACAAGAGGAGGGTTCCATGCTTGAAGGGATGGAGGCTGGAATGTGAAGAAGAAATATCAGGATAAAGAATGAGAGGGTTCAGAGGGCACAGGCTCCCTTTAGGGAGGAAAAAAATACAAGAATCAGATGGGCCACTTCCCAGGGTCCTTAGAAATCTATCAGTCATGTTAGCAGAACTCCTGATGTGTAGCAACAGAGATCACTGATTACTGTTGAAGGGCCTGAGGACTGGAGGGAGAAAATTACTGTGCCCTTGTGTAAGGGAGGGAGAGCAGAAAAAATACCAGGAAATGAAATACTGGATAACTCAACAACAGGGATGAAAATTCATACACCGAGAATCTTGACTGGTTAGCATTTCTATAAGACAACAATCTCCAAGTTAGTAACATGCGTGGCTTCATGGACAGATGGTGCTGTAAGACAATGAGATTGTCAGGGTTGGGGGTAGAGATACAGGTACATGCAGTCTGGTTTGACAGAAGTGAAGATACTGACTTTTTTTCACACGTGAGGCTTACAGAAATACTAGAGGGATTGGACGTATTTTTTCATTTATTTAACAGTTTAATAACTGAGTAGGCTGGCTGTTCCGCATGCCCTTTTCAGTCACAGCCCAGAATATATTTACAGAATAAAGTAACTGACAACTGCTCTTAGAGCAAACATATTGGTGTAATTTTACAGAATATTCATTTACACACACACACACACACACACACACACACACACACACACACACACACACACACACACACACACACGCGCAAACACACAAATATGTATATACCATATTTCTTTCTAAATAAGACCTAACCAGAGAGTAAGGCCTAACATGGTTTTTCCAGGGTGTTCATGATATAAGCCCTACACCAAAAATAAGCCCCAGTTCCGATTTTTACTGTAACCTAATCATCACTCACACTTGACGGTTGATATCCTTGGCCTATAAAACCATGCAGGTGTACTTTGATTGGTCAAAGTATATACAACGCATTGGAAGTGCACGATCATGGTAACGAGCAGCTGTGGTAGTGTCTTCCCTTCATAACCGGAGCTATTTTGTGTTGCCACTCCGGTCGCGTAAGTCTTCAATTAACCCCCCCAGACAAGATGAGTGCAAAAAGAAAGAGCTATTCCATTGAGTACAAGAAAGGAATTGTGGAGAACTCCCGTGGAAAGAACCTGATGGCTTTCTGTAAAGAGAAGAAGTTAGATCTCCGAATGGTCCAAAAATGGCAAGTAGCATACGTTAACTTCAGTCAACAGGCCGACAAGGGAAATGCTAAGAAGTGTAAGTGTGGATCAAGTCAGCAACCATTATATCCTGAGCTTGAAGACATCATCTGTGAGTGGATTGCTAACAGGAGAGCAAAGGCTTTGGTTGTGCGCAGGGCTGATATTAAAACATTTGCCCTTGCAATAGCACTACAGTTAGAAATATCCACAGAAGAATTCAAAGCATCACAACATTGGCTGGATGGCTTCCTTCAGCGATATGAACTGTCTCTAAGAAGATCAACAACACTGTTCAAGTTGGAAGATACTGAAGTTATTAAACGTGCACTTGTGTTCAAGTCCTTTGTTGATGGCATTGACTTTTCTAAATACCAACTCTTAAACATGATTGCTATGGATGAAACTGCAGTGTTTATGGGCCAAGGATCTCAAACAACAATTGATCAGAGGGGTGCCTCATCAATCTACATTCCCTCCACTGGTTACGAGGGTCTATATTAGAACACCGAACATTCAAAATGTCGAGTGTTCTAATATCGAACCCTATGAATCGAAAATTTAAAACATCGAACATTCAGAACAGCAAATTTTTTCCTAGGGTACCCTATTTGCTGTTCCAAAATTCATACACACAACACAAGCACACCAAACAAACAGCAATCCACACACATACACCTAAACTCTTACACCTAACCCTACACTAAACTATACATACACCACTAACTATCCACTTACCTTAACCCAAACCCTAAATCTAAGGTCCGTCACTATCGCACAGTCACCTCACCCGCACCCTAACCCTAACTCACCTACCCTGCTCTAACCCTCATGTCCACACAATCGCACATTTGCCTGACCAAGACCCTAACCCTAACTCACCTAACCCGGCTTAACCCTCACATCTACACAATCGTACACTTACCTGAACCCAACCTGTAACTTTCCACCATAGCACTGAAAATACCGAAGCAACAGAAACGGACAACCAAATTTTTTCCCTAGGAAAAAATTCAGTTTTCTGTTTCTTTGATATTTTCAGCGTTCACTGAAAACGGGTCGATATTAGAACACTTGAAATTTTGAACGTTCGGTGTTCTAATATAGACCCGGTTATGAGAGTGTACATGTTACTTGTATTTTGGCAATTCGTCTAGATGGAAAGAAAACCCCACCACTAATCATTAGTAAGAGCAAGAAAAATAAGATTGAATGTGTTTCAGGCATTTACATTCTTGAAACCAAAAAAGCCTAGTGCACACAAGCAGTTATAAGGAAGTGGGTCGATGTAATGCTGCCACTTGTTTTGCGAGGAGGCGAAAGAGGTCTGCTAGTCTCTAAACTAATCTCGAATTTCAGTATTTCAAGACCATAAAGTCAAATGTTCCAAATCCCGAAACTCAAAACCGCACCCACATAAACACATCATACACCACACAACACATACATCATCCAACCCACACCACAACAAACAAAACACACACAAACATAAAATCACAAACAAACAAACCTACAATACATATAAACAGGGGGGCAAGCCCCCCGGCCCCCCACACCCCCTCTACTTATATATACTAACTTCGAGATCGCACAAACAGGAAAAGATAGCAAACTCAAACTCAGACATTCCACAGTCCCTCGCACACAGACACACACATCACACATATACAAACACCAACACATACAACACTTACACACTAATACTTTCACCTACCTAGCTAACGCACACATACAACTTACAAACACACTCACATACATTCAACCGCCCACCCAAAACCCTTACAAAATGCTTACTTCCTTAAATCGCACCAACATCCAGCCATGACACCATATACCATCCATAGAAAACAACATACGTAACGAACCATAAAGCCATAACCGCAAATTAGAGATATTCAAATTCGTGATTATGCACTTTCACTATTTTAAAAATTCCACTTTATAGTCTCGAGATACTGACATTCGAAATTTCAGTATTTCAAGATTATAAAGTGTACCCATATATATATATATATATATATATATATATATATATATATATATATATATACAATGAAAAACATTTAATTAGATAGATATAGATATAGATATAGCTATAGATATAGATATTATATATTATGCAGACTCCCTTTTCAATAGGCGGTAAGCCAGCTACAGAGCTTTTTTTTTTTTAAATGCTTTTATTAAATTATCACTGAAGACATAGGCAAACATACAATACCAGAAAAGCAAACAAACCACATTCATTTTTTTTCCATTTACAAACATTATATCTCACATATAATTTCTTCCTTTGTATCATCAGTCCAACATTACATAGTTCCTGCCTTCCCTTCAACCTCATTCCTACTCCTCCTCCTCCTGAACATTATTCTACATGTATTGTTCCCACAAATTCCACTTATTTCTATATAATTTGATGCCTCCCTTTTCTAAAATCCCTCTTTCATTTCTTTTATCTCTTTTATAATATTCAGTTCTTCAAATACAGTTGGTTTAAACTCTGATTTCCATTTTCTTGTAACTGTGTTTTAGCAGCCAGCAGATTAAACTTAATAAGACCTATGCTATTCAGATCCTGTGGCAGAGCTAAAATATATTCATAATTACAGCCGTTTGCTCACCCAATATTTCTGACAGAGTGCCCTGTAGGTAATTTTTTAAACCTGATAACTCATTACACTGCCAAAACACATAATCCCAGTTACCTCTTTCTTCACACTTAGATTTGTTATTTACCAGAGGAAAAAATTCTACTAAGTTTGGTTGGGTATAAAAATATCTCTGCAAACATTTCCTAGCAAAGATCCTAAACTTTCTGGACTTTGTTGCATACTTAGGAACAATGCATATGTCCTGCCATTGTTGCCTTGTAAATTTATTTTCCAGTTTCTCTTCCCGATCTTTTCTAAGTTCCTCTGATTATCATAGTTATCATGCAATATGTTATACATCCTACTAATTATCCCCTTTTTTACAGCAGTTTCTACTCTAGATTTGACTAAAATCTTCAGCATAGCAGGTATTTTCCTTAAGATTCTTTATCCATTTTTCTTTGCTATACTTTGATCCCTCTCCCTTGTAGGGAAGGCACTGTTTAACCTGCAATCCAAACATCTTCTTGGCCTCATTCCACTTTATTCCTTTACCTTTCTAGTTATTTGCTTCCAATACCTTGGTACCTTTGCCAGTTTTTCTTCAGTAAATTCCATCTCTCTCTTCCCTATTTGCAGCCATCCCTATAAGCAAAATCTCCTTTCTTTGTTCTGGTGTTGGCTTGGTTCTTAGCATACTTTTTGGTACTTTACAAAAATAATATTCTGTATGGTTATTATTATTCTCCTTAAGGATCTGCATCCAAAATCTCATTCTCGTTATTTCTGGAACTTCCCCCTCTTCATCACCAGCCCTTTCCATTTTGAATTATAATCTTCTACTTATGTTATGTGTATGAGCCTTAACTGTGTAGCTCTAAAATAGCCCTTCAAATCAAATAATCCTAATGCACCTTGTTTTATTGGAAGAATCAGAGTATCCCACTGAACTCTTGCCCTATTCTCTTCCCAGATAAAATCATCCAACCTTTTTATTAAATAATTATTGTCCACAACTTTTCCTCTGTTTGATAAAAATATGTATGACCCATATATAAAATTAAATGGACTAAAAACATTTTCAATGCTTGTATCTTAATATCCATTTCAATAAACAAGAGCTTTCAGTTTCTAGGTTTTTGTATTATCTTTTGTTTCTTCTCTTCCCACATACCCTTAGGTGCCATAACAGAATCATTTTTAATCCATACTTCTAAATATTTCATCTTATTGTGTTTCTATAGGTATGGGTATTGCTGAAAGAATTTGCATGTGGATACATAAGATACAGCTAAAGCCTGTGTTGTATCTTCATTAATTTTATATCCCAAAAAGACTTAAAACTGTCACCTAATGTTTCACAATACTGGGATGTCCTTTTTCTGGATTTATCAGGTGTAAAATAATATCATTTGCAAAGTCAAATTTCTTGATTATCATACCAATTATATCTTTACATTTCTGAGTTCCTTTTTTTCTTTGCCAATGGCTGTAAATATAAACAAGTACAGAGAGGAAGGGGGACACCCCTGACTGGTTCATCTCTTCAAACACAGCTTATCAGAGAAGAATCCTCCCACTTTAATTCTTGCCTCTAATCCTTTATATAT
This sequence comes from Protopterus annectens, assembly GCF_019279795.1. Lineage (NCBI taxonomy): Eukaryota > Metazoa > Chordata > Ceratodontiformes > Protopteridae > Protopterus > Protopterus annectens. The sequence continues at coordinate 1,577,312,312 of NC_056741.1, read as the reverse complement.
ATTAACCTTATTATTGTATCAAGGAATACAAATGCTTCTTCCATTGCCCTACTCATAAATTCCCAGCTTACTCTGTCCACTGCTTCCTTTGCATCAAGACTCACCAACAACAATGTCTTTGCTTTTCTGCTTCCCTATGGATCAGTATTGTTCTATTAATGTTGTCAATTGTTTTCCTGAAGATTGATTATACATTACCGTTTTACCTCATCCCCTCCTACTTTAAGTACCACTTGTTGAGCCTCATCTACCTCTAACCATGGCATAATTAAGTCTTCCATAAATATTTCCATGTGTGTTCTTTCTTGATTTCCACATTTCTCTGATTTATAGAAATTTTCATAAAATTTCTGAAATGTCTCTAAAACCTTTACAGGATCCCTGGCTATTTTTCTTGCTATAGGCTCCATAAGTTTGGCAACAATCCTTTCTACTTTCTGCTAAGTCATTGTGCTAAAAGCCTTGCTGTCCCAGAGTTACTATCAAAAATAATTCCTTAATAACAATTTTTCTACACTTGTGCATCTTCTTGTTCTGTGAAATTTCCCTTATTCAGCAATACATTACCCTTTGTCAGCCCCTGTTAGCAATCTTTATTACTTAACCATACATCTTTCAATTTTATTTCTACCCTGTTTTTAAAACTCCATTTTCATTTTGTCCCAATCACTAGCTATAACTTACGAAGATATTTCTATCTTACCTAATAACTGTTAAATAATTTCCACTAACCATTCCTTAAATTCCTCTCTTTTTAACAAGTAGGTGATAAAGCACCAGTGTCTCATTTTTACCTCATTATCCTGCATTTTTATCTTAGTTTTTATTGGTGCATGATCAGAAATAATTATTGAATGTATATCAAAGTTTTTGATTAAATGCAAATGTTCCTATGAAATATAATTTCTATCTAGTTTAGTCTAGCTGTACTTTGGGGAATAATATGTAAATTCTCTCAAAGCTCCTACTACTCAATTCACATCTTTTATACCAAATATTCAGAAATTTACCCTTTTTTATTATATTTTCCCATCTAGGCCCTCCTGATATAGTGTCACTACTGCAAATCAAGTTCCAGTCCCAACTTATAATTAATGCTCCTTGCTGAAAGCAGATTATTTATCCTAATATTTTCTTAAGCTCCATAATAGCAGCTTTTAGGTGGAATATAAATACAAGCCAGTGTAATCTCCTCTCTTGCCAATAGTGCCTAACTACCACAAATCTACCATTATTCTTTTTTTCTTCCTTTTCTATCACTATTGGAGTTCCTCTCTCAATTACTATAGTTAATCCACATTTTAATTGTCCCTGATATTCTGCTGTATATCTATGATGAAATCCTTTCTTTTTTCAAATGCAGGTGGTCATTTCTTTCCAAATGTGTCTCCTGCAGTATTAATCTTTGCACTTTTCATTTCTTCCTTTTTTGTCTACACCTGTAAAGCCATTTATGTTCGAAGATGATATGGACAGCATAGCCATTACAATAAAAAACTATTGTTGCCACCTATTCAAGACAACAGTTTTATTGAATGCTTATTTTCCAACTTTTGTGTTGCATGTGCACACTGTTTGGCAAGATGATCTTTTGTACAGTTTCTTCTCACCTCCATTTGAACCAATGTCATCTTTTTCAAGACTTTCTTTAAATGAAAACCCTCAAACAAAAAACTAAATTCATTTTCAAAACATGCTCATCCCCTATTAATATACAATAAACACACAAAACTATATTATTTTTAAAAATTATAGTTATCCCCCCAGACAGGAACAATCACCCCAAATCAACAGCTGCACCCACAGGCATTACTTAACCTAAAATCCCTTATGAAGGCTGTCTGACTATTCTTATTAATTTTCTCTCTTTGCCTTGCAGTCCAATAGTGTTTTTTGTGCCATCTGCTGAGTCAGTTTACATAAGCTGGTAGATTGCCTCTGATGCCTTGTTCTTTGCTCTTGCAATGCCTCTCTTAGCCTCTTTGTTAGCCAACCCGTATTCCTTCCTAGCTTGGTTTTTCTTTTCTATTTCCCACTTTTTCCTGTACTCCTTCTTTCTTTTGATGACTTCCTGGTTTCCACATTCCACCACCAGCTTTCCTTGTACCTTATCTTCATATCTTGCTCAGCCACATATCTGTTCTGTAGCCTCACATATGCTGTTTTGAGGTGGTGCCATTCTTCTTCAACTCTACCGATTTCCTTTTCTTTCTGAGGTGCTAGAGCCTTAAGTACGTCTTTGAATTCTTGTGTGTTCTCTCCAGTCACTTCCAGGTCTGCAGGGAAGTGTCTGTTGACCTTAGAGCCTTCTTTAACCACTGCTCACAGCTGGTTGTGGCAACCAGTGGTTTATACTGTGGGCTGACTGTTTCACTGGGTAGGACTTTTTAATCACTGATTCTAATCCAGTGCCCTTTTCTTACTATGAGGAAGTCTACCTGAGTTGCATGTTGGCCACTGTTGTATCTGATCTTGTGACTGTCTTTCTTGCTGAACCACATGTTGGCTACCATCAAGCCATTTACCAGACAGAAGTCTATAATGGCCTCTCTGTCTTTATTCCTTTTGGCTTACCTATGTCAATATAGGCAATCATCATATCCATTTCTATCTGTCCTAATATGTATACTTAGGTCCCCATTATCAAAATCATTTCACATTGACCTGTTTTATAAATTAGGTTCTGTAACTGCTGTCAGAATGCACTATTTTCCTCACTATCACTACCCTGCTGTGGGCCGTAGGCTGAGGTTATGAATACTGCAGTATTATTACACTGGATTCTGATTGCCATGAGTCTGTCAATAATTTTGATTACATCCCTTAATGTCATCTGTAGCCTCTCCCTCACCACAATTTCCTCACCATTTCTAGTCTCTCCTCCCCTAAGTAGTAGACTTTGGATCCCAACACAAGTGGCTTTTCTGCAGTACCTTTCCATCTAGTGTCCTGCATACATAGGATGTCCAGCCTCCTCATAGGGAAGTGCAAGGCTAGTTGTCCTTGTGGGCCATTTTAAGCCAAGCCAATTTCCCTCAAAGTTGAGAATCAAGCCCTGTATCTTATGCCTGTGAGGTAAACATCTTAGCCATTACACCAGTAATCTCCTGTATAACTAGTATCTCTCTTCAGTAGCACTTCCAAGCTCCAGCCTGTCAGTGAACCTACAATGAGTGTATAATTCTTAGTTTGGCAAGTTGATAGGTTTTATGTGCAACTTTCATTCAGCAGAGATATCCCAGATAACCCAATCTAGGCAAATTGACACTGGCCAGCCAGTAGCTTATTGACCCAGGGCTGCTGGGCTTTATGGCAGGCACACACTGTCCATTAGGGGCATATACACATATCTCACTGTTAGCATGGGTCAAAGTAGGCTAGGTCCTCAACCCACTTGTCACTGGCAAATACCTATACCCATTTGGTGACATTAGTCAACATGACTGAATCAACTAGAGCCATATGTTACACTGTCAAGTGGCAAGTTCTGACATGGCACTCAGTCTGTGATCCATGCTGACATGTCTTAAGGATGCTGTGCACCACAGTTGATTCCCAAAGTGGTTGGCTTATATAACTCTTACCATATAGGCCACCATCTAGAGTTTGTGCTGCTACACACAACTCTATTCTTGTGTGAGTTTGAGGTGGAAATACTCATCCATATTTATGGAAAATGGGAGAAACCCCACAAAGACACAGGGAGAACATGCAAACTCATTAAAGGCATTGACCAGAAGTCTGGTTCGAACAGTGTGCCTTGTGCATGGGAGGCAAAGACCTGAACCATTATGCCAACTGGTCATTCAGTTTGTCTTTTAAGTGTGCTCAGCATTTCAACCTCAGTATCATTCCTATCCCACCCCAATCCTTTCTCCACCTGACCCGAACCTGCTTAAATACCATGGTAGTGTACCTCTTCACCACCCATGCTAGTAGGCTTTCCCATGAGCCACAGACCTCCCCTGACAATGAAGAAGTTATTTCATTAATATGAGGATCAGCTAGCCCCCACAATTTGCTGTGCATGTCTTTTCTTCCCTTTTCTTCCATCCTTCCTGTTCAATCCAACACTTTCAAGATTGCCTTGCTACCTCTGACTTTACAATAAATGAAGAGTATGAGAATTCTCTCCTGTTTCTAAGCACTTTGAACAACATTCGTTGACTTTATACATATAAGTGTTTTCCAATACTGAGAAGTCTTTTCTATACATATTTAACCTGTGAATGCTTCATTATTAAATGAGTACCCCAAGTGGAGTAGTTTTCAAAAGTGTTTTAATTGGCATGGAATTTTACATTATAGAGAACTGTGAAATAGAAAGTTGTGTATTAAGCAAAATTACTTGAGCTGAAAATAAACATACTACAACCACTTTTGCTTTAACTATAGGTCAGTGTCAAGAATAAACCTTTCAAATAACATGTTGTGCAGTAAAAGCCATGCCCTTTAAACTTCATTACTTATGTACAGGTACTGTTGGAGCTGTATTGTGGTACTGATGTCTCGGCCATACCTCTATAAATAAAATCCAATTAGAAATGTTTGCCTGCACAGTAAATATGGAGCAGTAAGCTAGGAAACACCAATTCATCTTCTTGTACTGACAGCTAACAGCTTCCTTCGCCAATTGAATGAGGCATGTTGCCAAAGAACTAGTGTGCTAACAGCAGCATGAAATGAATTATGTTGCAAGCTAAAATGTGTTTTCTAAATACCACTAACAGTTAACACATGACCAAAAGCATTTGAGACACTCAAACTATCACTAAACAGAAGTGTTGAGGGATAAATGAACATAGCCACCATTTTCATTCTTACTCCTGGAACAGAGGAATAATATCACAAAAATGTCATTTGCATTGCATTTATTTTGTGACAACTTCAATCTTCTTTAATGAATCAGAATTATGCTAGGAGACAAACAAGCATCTTGTCTCTAAATGTTGACTTGTTCAGTATATACAGCTACAAAACAGACCTATCAAACTGCACAAGGTCTGCAAAAAGATGTCATAGTGGAGAGTACGTAAATAGAAGCACAAAGAAAAAGGCAGTCAGAAAGTACAGAAAATTATAGATCAGTTTTCATAGGCTTTATCAGTATAAGTTCACATTGTTTAGTTAATTATTTTGGGCACAGCTTCACAATATTTATTTATTTCTTGTAGGATCTCTTCATTGACAGTGATCCCATATATGGACTAGAAATGACTTCCTGGACTATGTGACATTGCCTGCTCAGTCCTGTATTCTAAGCATTATTCTGTGTCCCTAATAAGTCCAGTACAATTTTTGAACAGTGTAATTCAGTTAAGTAATTACATATTGGGTTTATGTATGTATTAGGTACTTGTTAATTAAAGCAGTATTTTACTCTGCAGCAACATAGATGGTATAATTATTAATGAAATATGTACTAATAAGCTAGAACATAGTATATGTGAATTCGGTATACAACTGCCAGTATAATGAGGCAGAAAATAGACTGGACTTTACCATGCCTTACAAAACCTTTCATAACAGCTACTATACACTTGAAAATGATATCCTTTATTACAAAATGGGGCTAAAATTGAAAGAGAATACTCCTTTCCACTTGCTTTCCTGTGAAACATTCTCTATCTTGAATACTGTATGAAGCTATGACAGGTTTTGCTACTTTTACCTTTTATAAATTTGAATGTTAAGTTCTAGATTTCAAGTATTTCTAATAAAGCATTACTTATGAAATATGTATTTTGCAAGTATATCAGGAAAATATCATCACTTGCTGATTAGAAAGGAAGAACGAGGAAGAGTAAGGAGTTCATGTCTTTTAACCTTTCATCCCTAAAATTTGGAACTCTGTTTCATAATGTGTAGGAAAAGGACAAAATGTAGAAGATTTACAATGACAACTCAGATTCTCATAGCATGTTTAAAATGTTATTTTATACTTACATAAGTTATTTTGATGAATTATCATGACTTGATAATATTTACCATGCATATTTGTTAAAACATCTTAAGTGTGTGCCTGCAATGTGAAAAAATGTAGCGCACACAATTTTTAAGACTCAGTATCAAGATATTTTCTTTGTAAAGAGATATATGTGAGAGATGGGAGGGTGGCCTAATGGTTAAGGTGTTTGCCTTATAAACACAAGATGCAGGGTTGGAGTCTCACAAGGTATAATTAGCTAGGTTTAAAATGGCTCGCAAGGACAGTTAGCATAGTACTTACCTAGGTGTGATGGAATGATTAAATGGTTTCTTTGCCTGCAGCACAGTGGTGAATTACCTGATAGTTTGACTTCTAGTGGAATACACAACTTTTTACCAGTAAACAGCTATTCATTCAAGGTCTAAAATTCTGACTACAGCAACATGTATATGAATTATTTTGCCAGTCTTTTTATTTTTATTTAATTTGTTGACACTTCAGAGCTTGATGTAATGCTTGAGCTGTTTTCAATAAGTAGTAGGAAGCATGGGTGCATAACCCCCATGTGGGTGGTGCAGTGGATTAGGCCCCCATCACAAGCAATTATTTGGGGCAAAAAGTCCATTTGCTTTCTACTGATTACTCTCTGTATTTGTTGTGGAATGATTTTGTTTGTTACTAGGCCCCTTTCTATGAAACAAATTAATCTGACAGGAAATGAATAGCTATTTAGGACAGCATACACAATACTATCTTTAAAGTGTGAAAACAGATTAGATTGTCTATTCTGGTTGGAAAGGTTTTGCAAATTAAACAGAACATAATACTGATCATTTGTTTGAAATGGGTATGTAGCAGATATTTGACTTATTAGCAGAAAAAGCATATTGTGGGACAGTCAGACAATGAAGTACTGAATCAAATGCAAAGTGGGGTTTAATTCCTGTGTGCAGACTTAAAAACCTGATGGCAAGACACAGATAGCAATGATACGTCTACATGCCTTGTTATCATGATAGCAGCTGAGAAGTATGACAGAACAATGTAACATCCTGCATGCACTCAGAGTTATCGGTAATCTTTAAATTGCACTAGAATATATATGATATCTCTGGCATTAAGGTTAAAACTTTAGAAGTTACACAGACTATGTTTAGTACTTTACACTAAACTAGGGATATCACATGATATAACATGTGAGCAACAATTCTTCTATTCCCAGTACTAACAAGGCAGGTGAAACAACCATCAGTTACCAATGGTCCGGAGGATAAGAGATATACTGCTGTTGTACATATCCACAGTCTTTTGCCTATAGAGCTACAATCAATAGGAAACGAATCTAAGATGCAAGGAAATTAAAGTGTAAACAACAATTGTGGAGCTAATCATCGACAACTCCACCAACCTTAGCCTTCATTTACTGAACCTGGTGCTGCAATGATGTCCGGAAAGTATTCATAAAAACAGAGGATTGTTGAATTTTTTTTCACTATTCTGACAATTATTAGCACCTTGATTAATGTTTGCCACTCCAGACAGTTGAAGCTTATCTGATCTAATGGTGGCAATTCATAGAGCAAAGCGGATTGGCAGATTTTTTTTTGAAGGCGACACAAATATGTATCCAGAAGTCTTCTAAACAAATAAGCACTTAAGTGGCCCAAGCTAAGGAAAATAAAAACTTAGATGCCTGGAGTTCACATACTGTCCTCTCACTTCATATACCAAGTGATCCAGGCCTTATATATACAAGTACACTGTGAAACAGCTTGAGTTACCTCTGTTGAGCAGCTGTTCTCTTAACAATTTATTTAACAGAAGTAGGCTGGATGTGGGAAGATCTTTCCGGAAAACATTAGAAACGTTAACATGCTACAGCTAGCCATTGGGTAGGGAGTTTAAGACCGCAAATATAGATAAAGGTCCGGTTGCAGATGTAGTATATCTCAGTCTGACAAACACATTGAGCACTGGCTCATAGGTGTATACTGGGCTAAAGACCCCAGAGCCCTTTATAAGCCTTGCCATGTATCCCAAATGTATCCTCTATGTTTTTTGATCCTTACAGCTTATTTAAGGGATATATGTAAGCCAGGCTATGATTTACAGACACAGATTTAAATCCACACCTGTAATGTTGACATCATGGACAGATATCCAGGCACTCCAATGGAATGTATAAATTAACTTTAATCACTGTTATAAAAATAATCTTCTTCTTCTCCTTTTGGCCTTTCCCATTAGGGGTTGCCAGAGCAAAACAATGGTCACAGAACGATTAGCAGTTGAGTTTCCTGGTGTCAAGTTGCCAGCCTGGTACTCAACCTTCCACAGAAGGCGCGCGCGCACACACAAGCACACACACACACACACACACACACACACACACACACACACACACACACACACACACACACACACACACACACACACACACACACTCACACTCACACCTACGGCCAATTTAGAGTGTCCAATCCACCTGCAGCATGTCTATGAGATGTTGGAGGAAATCGAGCACCCAGAGGAAACTCACCCAAATGCAAGGAGGACTCTGCACAGAAAGCATGGCCAAAACTAACCAATACTTATGAATAAATAATTAGAATAACAATATAAAACGTGCATCTCCTTGTGAATAAAATCCCTATGTATGACAATTCCTAATAACAATATGTATAATATATATATGTGCGTGTGTGTGTGTGTGTGTGTGTGTGTGTGTGTGTGTGTGTGTGTGTGTGTGTGTGTGTGTGTGTATAAAAGAATATACATGTATGAAACAAATGTTAAGCTTCAATTTTTTTTATTTTAAAATGGGATTTATTCAACAGCTATCATTAATTCCAGATAATTTAATCTTAATTTCCACTGTAACTCGCAGTTATTCATTTATTTTATTTTATTTATTTTACATTTGTTGACAGGGCTAGTCCAACTGGATATATGTCCATTTTCAGCAGAGGCCCGGGGAGAAAAGCTCCACATGCAAGCATTTGCAATAACAGGTAAAAAAATTAAGTATGGTTATAATATATACATTCAGATGCTCACTAATCACAAAACCCCTTGTGTACCATTTTAACTTGCTCTATCACCCTAAATTCAAAACTTTGTGATTTGTTGTCCTTAATATGTCTAAATAATGGGTTTGTAGTCTTTCTCTTTTTTATATTGTTCAAGTGTTCATAAACGTCTAGGGGTTTTACCAATATAGAACACCAGGCAAAATTGACAATTTGACAGATATACCACATTTTCAGAGTCACAATTAAAATGCCCTCTTAACTTGTAAGCTTGTCCTGTTATATTGAACTTATCAGACCTTGCTACAGACACTGAAGGCAACAACCATACTTAAACATCCCATTATTATAAATGGTACTGTGCGCCTTAAAATCACTAATTTCCAAATAATGTTTAACTGCTTTTCCTCTTTTGTAGACTATACTTGTTTTTTCCCCAACTTTGTTCCTTAAATCGCTATCATTCATTAATAATATCTATTTTTTTATTTATACTGTTAATTTTTGCTTTACTGTCTAATGTATACTTCATTATACATAACCTATTACTATCAAAACTCCTCTTGACCTTTAATGGGGATTGTTCTCTTACTGTATCGCTTATATTGTCATTAATTAATGGGCAATAAATCCCTTCATTCTTTTGTTAACTACCTCATCTCTGATTTCTGTAATAAAGTAATTAGGGTAACCCCTTCTTTTAAACATATCCACCGACATGTCGCATTCTTTTACAAACAATTCATATTCTGATAGCATCTGGGCTAACCATACTAGCTGGCCCTTAACTAGTGCTTTTTTCTGATGTAATGGATGCTAACTATTGAAATGTAAATGCATATTGGAAAATGTTAGTTTCCTGTGAATGTTTGAGCTATAACAATGCCTATATAAATTCTTCCTTATTTCAACATCCAAATAGTCGATACATTCTTCATTGGTAGTATAAGGGACTTCCAAAAATTCCACTGTATTATTTATATGTTCTATGAACTCTACTAGTCTTTGACATGTATCAACACACAAAACAAATAGATCATCCAGAAACTGAGTATATAACCACCAAGACTTGTTGAACCAATAAGACTTTTTCAAAAAAGACATGACTACATTGGCAAAACTGGGGGAGCATGCCACCCCCATTGTCACTCCATTCACTTGTTTAAAATATTCCTCTTCAAAAAAAAAAAAATAAATCAGTCTTCAAAACAACATCCATGAGAGTTACAACAGCATTTACTTTGTCCCCAGAAATTATACCTTGCTCAAATAAAAAATCCTCAAACCATTCAAGGCCCCTTTGATGGGAGAAGGCTGTGTATAATTTTTTAATATCTATTGCAACAAATATGGCCTTCTCCTCATACACCTGGTCATTTATTTGGCTTACAAAATGCCAAGAATCTCTGCATATAAAAGGTAGCCTGCTAACATATTCTTTTAATATATTATTGATTGTTGTTTGTCTTTTCAGCTTTTCCCGGTTAGGGGTCGCCACAGCAGAACGCCAGCCCACTAATGATTGGCAGTCAACTTTTATGTTGCCAGCCTGACACCCAGCCTTCAGCAAAGGCACGCCCATTCACACATGTCTTTCGGAGGCCACTCGACTGCGGGGAGGACATGCAGACTCCACACAGAAGGCACTCGAGCCGAGAATCGAACAGGAGAACATCTTGCTGTAAGGCAACAACGCTACCTCTGTACCACCGCAGATTTGCAATGTCATATATTGTTGACCTGTTACCATCTACTATTGGCCTAAATGGTGGGTGTGGCAATTAAGATTAAATGCTGTGGTATTCCCTGGAATTAATGATAGCTGTTTGATATATCCCATTTTAAATTAAGAAATTTGGAAGCATAACATTTGTTTCATACATATATATTCTTTTATATACATATACATATATATATATATATATATATATATATATATATATATATATATATATATATATATATGAATCTACTTTAGTAGATCGAACTTTTAAATGTTCGAAGACGATATGGCTGAGACCATAACAAAAGTTCGAAAATTGAAAAAAACATAAAAAAAGAAAAAAAAAAAAAACTAAACCTGTGTAGCAGGGGGGCAAGCCCCCTGAACCCTCACATGGGGGGGCTGCACCTACCACACCCCCACTACTTAAATATACCAACTCCATGATCGCACTACATTGCGGAAAAGGGAAATCTTCCCATTCAGCACTGTACCCGGATCTCCATTCAGTCCGTTTGGACTTTTAAATGTTCGATGTTATGGTCTCGGCCATATCGTCTTTGAAAATGTAAAAGTTCGATCTACTGAAGGGGACCCATATATATATATATATATATATATATATATATATATATATATATATATATATATATATACATACATATATATGTATGTATGTATGTATGTCTTTTATATATATAATGTTATGAGGAATTGTCTTACATAGGTTTTTTTATTCAAAAGGAAATTAGTTTTTTTAGTATATTGCTATTCTAATTATTTATTTATTAATATTGGTTAGTTTTGTTTCTGTGATGTATTTAATAGCTATTTAAGGTATTGCCTAACATAACTAATTAGTTCTGATGAAGTTCCATGAAATATATAGCGAATGAAAGCACTCAGCTTTACATAAATTTATGTATTTTATTATTTTTTATAAAAATGATTAATGTTCATTTATATATTCTATTGCAGTGCCTGGATATCTGTCCTTTGTGCCACTGTTACAGGTGTAGATTTAAGTAGTTTGTATTTTCCTGTTTGGTTCTGAATTTGCGATTTACAGACTGCCTCTGTCCATTACCAACATAGACCTGGGATGAATTTCTGATTTCCCATTCACTGATCCTGGTTACACTTGAAAAGGGCTATGGAAGGACTCTGCTTCACATGGATGGGAGGCCTGATTCACAGAAAGGGAATTCTCTTTGGTATATACTTTTCCATCCAACATGTCGTGTGTATGTCACAAGCAAGGTTAAAGTCCCTAAATCAAGCAGTTCTGAGGCTATTGGTTTTGAGGATATGCAAAAGTTCCATCAGAGCAGGATTCAAGGATGCCTTGTATGCTAGGCACAGATCGCCTCTCAATAGTCTATAGGAAACCAGATATATCGCTAGGGCTTTGTAGCAATGTTTACACTCTGTATTCTTTTTGGGAGGAACCTCTGTGGACATTCTAGTTGTTGCATGTGCTGGTTCAGGTACGTACTGATGGGAGCATTATATTCAATGATTCATACATTAAAACCTATCCACTTTAGAGCCAAGTTATCAGCTGACATATAACTGAATCTCAAATTTTGTTGCTTTAGAATACAACCTGGATTTCATGATTTTTGGAAATTATTGTGACTGAGCTCATCAATGAAGTGTTAAGACTGCTAGTTTCTCTGTTTTTTTTTTCCCTCAACACTCATGGTGGTGAGGTTAGAACTAGACAGATTCTTGTATTTGTTCATGTTTTTTTTTTCTGGCATATATTTACAATATTAAAAAATGCTTTCCATGTGTAGAGTTGAAGGGGGAGTCCATAGGTGTTTAATAGGCTAACAACCACAAGGGCCTTTTTAAGCCTAGCCACACATCCCAAATCTCTGACACGTTCTGATACACTTAATAAGTGTAAGCAGGAGCTTGGGAGATGAAACATTTATAAGCAGAGGCCTGGAAGATAAAACCATTTACAGGTTGTCTTTGTCCATTAGTGACATAGGTGCCAAACAAGGGATGAATTTCTTGTTTATGAGATTACTGTCTCATTTGTATCTCAAAGGGGTAAGGTATAAGTTTAATTCTATTGCTTTGGAAGAGGGTGGTCAGCACTTATTTTGAATTACTAGTTTTTATATAAAAGTGGGCAAAACGAAATTGACTCCTGCAGTTATTGGAAGCCAACTGGATTTTACAGGAAGCTGTTGATGATTTTTGGGACCTGAGACAGTTGCAGAGTAGCTTGTATTAGTATTGAATTAGTGGATGAGATTAGGGTAACAATAATACACAGAGAAAACTCTAGCTGTGAAATTGATATATAAAAATAAAAAAATAAAAAAGATATATTATTCATCCTTGATTACTGTGGTAACATATTTGATATTTTATAGAAGAGCTTCAAGCTGTCTGAGAAGTTTTATTGGTTATAAATTCAGTAAGGGGAGGAAAATCAGCTGGGTCAAAGCTTAAGCTCAGGCATTTATGACATGATGCTTGAAAAACAGGATTATCTAGTGGGCCAGATACAGTGATTTATCAAGGAAACTGAATTTTTTTATTAGTACAAAAATCATATAGGCGGTTTTTATTTTGAGTGGATAGTAAACCAGCATTTGAAAAACTAGTACTAACAGTATAGCAACATTCTCCTGTAGCTTAGTTTACTATGGAGGATCATGTTTATCTGAATTTAGGATAAGCAAGACATCTGCATACACTGACATATTGAGGGAGTGGAGTTCTTGGAATAAGTCATTTAAGAAGAGAAAGACAGGAGAAATTGCCAAAGAACAAAATTCTGTGGAACAGCTGTTGTGAGGGTTACCTATTACAACAGCAAAAACCGCAGTTGCGCGAATACGGAAATGTCGACACATATTGAGCGAACCGCAAAAACACAGAACGTCCTGAAACATGAAATTTGAAATGTTGAATCATCATAGTTGGCCCTTCTCCAGTATAGCTCCTTAAGCTAAGTGTGCAATAGTTATGGACCTTAGAGTTAGGATGCGGGTTAAGGTAAGTGCATACATAGTAATATATGTAAGCTTTAGTTTAGGGTTAGAAGTAGGGTTTTGTTAAGTGTATGTATGTGGATTATTTATTTTGTTTGGGTATAGCTCCTTAATGTAGTTGTGCAATAGTTATGTTCCTTAGGGTTAGGGTACGGGTTAAGATAAGTGCATACATAGTAATATATGTAAGCTTTAGTTTAGGGTTAGAAGTAGGGTTTTGTTAAGTGTATGTATGTGGATTATTTATTTTGTTGGGTAAGTAGTATGAAGCAGGCGGTGGGGTTGGCCAAGTATGCCAATTCGAAATTTTGAATTTCGCGGTTCAGGATGTTCTGTGTTTTCGCGGTTCACTCAATATGTGTTGACGTTTCCATATTCGCGTATGTGAGGTTTTGCGGTTATAATATAGACCCATTGTGAGAATACCAGTACTTGATATGTTTGATTTACTGCTTGCCTGAAAAGTTAGGTTATACAGATAGTTGAAGAACCAATGTATTACAATGGGGCTACAATTTTATACCCTAATTTTTTGATTAGGACATTGTCTCACAGCACTGAAGCCAGTTCAGTTAAAAGAGCACCTGTAAAGAGGACACTGCTCATGTTGCCATGCATGAATAGCATCACAATATCATGAAGATAAGCTATGAATCAATACTTAACTGGGGAATATTTTATTGTAACTTCTAATAGTTGCATCCGTGAGCCTTTTGACAAAGCTGAATTTTACCCTCACCGTTTAAAAAAATGTTCACATATCTTGAAACATACTTGTCACTAAAGAAGTACAAATGGCATTCTGTTCATCATGAACCATCTTTGCAGCTATAGAATTCATTAGACAGTAGGATTTAAACTGGATTTTATAAGTCACAATAAATACAATAAATATTAATTTTAGCATTCTATAAATAGTTTATACCATCTCCGTAACCAGCTTAGACAGACAACTATTATAATTAGATTTTTTTCTTCTAGATGTGAGCTTTTATATGAGGCTTACCAGTTCAGTTGCTCAATTGTTGACATATTTAAAAAAAATAAGAAAATTATGAAAATCTAAATAACTAGTTTATGGACACCAATTAATATCTCCTTAGTGGCAATAGAACCAAATCAATTAATAATGGAGTTTGCCCCAAACCATGGAGCCAGGTCAAATTTAGGCCAGCATTTTGAAAGCATAGACTATAGAAATACAGACAAGGCAGATCAACTACAATCAATGGATTTCAGGAAATCACTCTGATTTCGCTATAGAAAAATTGAAAGCAAGATATATGCAGCAACTCCAGCCAGGACAGCTTAACAGCAGTAGTCGGAGGAAAAAATCATAAAATCACTAAGAAAATAATTACTGAGACCAGTGAAATAAATGATTCAAAGAAGCATACATCCTGGACTGACATGTCATGCTTATAGTATCTATCTATCTAAGCATATACATATTTCTATCTATCTATCTACATATATATATATATATATATATATATATATATATATATATATATATGTATACACACACACCTATACATGTATATATATATATATATATATATATATATATATATATATATATATATACACACACACCTATACATGTATATATATATATATATATATATATATATATATATATATATATATATATATATATATATATAAGGAGATATCTACGATTAAAAATGTAGGATTCCATTACATGTAGTTTCCATAACAATTCCCTAACTCCACTACTTGCCATAAGTTATAATATTAATCGGCTATGCTGTGAGTTCCCAGTATTGCAATCATTTTTTACAATATTCATAAATGGTGTCATCAAAGTTCTGTGACAATGTAGTTAATATATTCAAGTCAGGGGAATGTAGTGGGCAGAGTCCCCAAAGGGTGCTGGCAGTGGGGCTTGCCCACCTGCAAAAAATGTGTTGTTCATTATGCCACTCTCATTTTTGATGGATGTGTTGTTTTATGACTTTGTCATCAGTAGGTCATGTCTTCTTTTTGTATAAGACCTATTTAAACATTAAATTATTTCTAGTTGTACTGAAAAAAAATGCCAGTCAATGCTCTATGTGTTTTTTATGAGCATTGGTTTGTGAAACTATTGATTTTTGAGTGAATGGATTTTAAGACTGCAGATCTGCAAATGAAAGTTGACCATCAAGAGTAAATAGGAACAGAAAGACAGGGAGACTGGGTTTATTTGTTGTCTGACTAACTTTTATCTGCAGCTCCATGACCTCAAAATTGTTATATTTAAGTTGAAGGACTTTGTGGAGGGTCTGCCCTCATAATGCCAAATGCCATTTAACATTGAGGGCAGAATCTCATAATGCTAAATGCTATTTTTATTTTATTATCTGCTTTATGATTTCTTTATTTACATTTGTTAACCAGGGTAGAGTACTTATCCAAAAGGATTATTTCAGCCTCTGTCTGCATGTGACAAAACATGACAGAAATAGGCAATAAAACATTTCAAGAAAGTAATCTACATAATTTTGTAATATTTATATAGCATATGAAACAGGCTTAAGAGTGGTTGAAGGTAAAAAAATAACCCAAGTTAGGATGGCTGGTTGACTCTGGTGATGGAGGATAGGAGAAAGTGATGAATTGAGGTTGTCAAGTAAAATTGAGGAGAGTTGATGAATGGGGGAGGTATACATGTGTGTGTGTGTGTGTGTGTGTGTGTGTGTGTGTGTGTGTGTGTGTGTATATATATATATATATATATATATATATATATATATATATATATATATATGTAAGTAGAGTCTGATGAAGTTTAACATGGTTTTAAACAAAAGCGCTAACACAGTGATTTATTTTTGTTAATAAAGTGTCTTTTGGAACTGGTGGATTCATGGTCTTTAGCTGTGGAGACTGAGCTACATTTGCCCTTCTTATTTTATTTAGTTTGTGGTTGTTTTCCGTTAGTTTGCT
This sequence comes from Protopterus annectens, assembly GCF_019279795.1. NCBI lineage: Eukaryota > Metazoa > Chordata > Ceratodontiformes > Protopteridae > Protopterus > Protopterus annectens. The sequence goes on along the minus strand of NC_056741.1, from coordinate 1,577,295,665 downwards.
ATGTAAGTAGAGTGACTGAAACTGAATTGAAAGTCACAGTATTTTTTTCTGGCAAGAGGTTCAAAAGAAGAGAGGAAGGTGAGAATACAAAAAAGGATGATTTTTAGCATTAGGTTATAGCATTTTCAGAAAAACTTAGGCATTTGGCTTTAATTTTCAGGTGGCTTTAAGGGACTTTTTGAAGTTTAGGTTACTATCCTAGTCCTTTATTACCAGAGGATAGGTACTGTCATATTTTGGGACATACAAATGAAAAGCTGTGGTTACTACATTTTTGGGTGGTGTTGGACATGTGTTTCTTGGGATCTGAGGTTGTCGCATCTCTTGCATTATAATAATTTTGCCAGCCAAGTAGCTGAAGGTATTTTGATTAAGGAGTTTGAACAAAAGGGAGCTGAGGAAGACTGCAGTCTCTGTTGGGTGGCCGTCACTTTAATTTTTGCAGAAGAGTGCAGTGGTGTTCATAGCTGGTGGAAAGAGTTATAAATCATCAGATTTTGTTAGTTGACTATAAATTTGTGAGGGTTTTTCTTGGAAGCAGTTGCAATGATGATGAGAAGAGCATATTCTGAGATATAATGATGCCTTCCCTTATGGCTTCCCTTCCGTGGTGGGGTAAGAAGTGACAGATTTTCCATACCCCCAAAAAAGTGTTTAATGTAGGTGCACACTCAGTAAAGTACAAGAAATAGCTGAGCAATCACACCTCTTGGTCCCTTACTTCCCGTTTCTATCTCCCTTTGCAAAGCAAAATTTTCAGAACAAGGACAGCTAAAATTGAAAAGTAGAAGTTGGTGACATTGATCATGGATATGTACTCCTTGTTTAGCTTGCAAGTCAGTGTGCAGCAATATTTGTGTTTTTTTACTCATTGTGACTGGCAAGATGGAAAAAAATCATTTTTAGTAGCAGAAGAGCTTAAAGACATAACATTAACAGAAAACTCTCTAACAGTACTGTTAGAATCTACCAATATCCACCAAATAAATGCAATCTTTTCTTCACATGAAGCTAAGCTGTGCAGAATTGAAATGGTCCTTGGTTGGTGAAGAAAGGAACTGTCTAATTTATGCTAGATGTCAAGTATGCACTCTAACCAGTAGAACATAAGCCTGTTGACTGAGAAAATAGAACATGGCACAGTAACAACTATGTCGTAAGTTTACCTGAAGGTGGAAGGCATGGATCAGTTGTTATTTATAAGGAGGAGCTGGGAAAGCTTCTGAGTACATTCCACTCCATTAATGAATGAGTCCATAGGCTTAACTCTAGAATAATGATCTGTAATGTCCATAGACACTTTATAGTGCCTGGACTATAATTTTGTGAAAGAATTGTATCTAGTACCAGGGTGCTTCAGGATGGGTGGATGATAGCAGGACAGCTGGTTACCCTGGAAAATAGTATTTCACCTTACTCCAAAAGGAAGTAAATCATACCTGTTTGAGTGTCTTTCATGATTTGGGCTGTAAAATAAGTTTGCACTTCCCTGCAATACTACCTGCCAAAAAGATACAGCACTGCTTCATTTTTTCACTCAAGAGAAAGTCAAGAATTAGCTACTAATATCTCTAACACAACACCCTCAATTATATGTAGATGCTGTGCAAGCAAATGATCACAACACAAAGGAAAGAAAAGAAACCATTCAGTATCGGCATCTTGTCTTCCACTGCAACAAAAAAAGCGAACAGAAAATGAGACAGCTCAGAATGTTGAAAATTCCTATAGATGGAAAGTAGCTGGGGAAAACTATCAAAGGGCTCCTAATAAATCCCAAAACAGCTTTGAATCACCAATGTCAGTATCCATTGATGGAGAAGAAGAAACAATGAAAGAATTGTCTACCCTTGAGATGTCAACTGAGACAGGGAGTTCTCTGGAGAAAATCATGGGAGGACCTGGTTGAAGAACTGGAATCTAACTGATAAGATCTCAGACATCAGAACTTAAATGTTGTGACCTGAATGCAACTACTATGTTATATGGTACCCTATACAGCAACAAGTTGTCATTTTAAATTTTGTGCGGGTTGCATTATGATACAGCTCACTAGTATAAAGCTAGCAAAAACATAGTTAATAATCTTGCAGCCAGAATATAGCACTTTACAACTGGCATTTGTTGAGTGTTTCGTTGATGTGGTTGCTGTTAACTTTTATGCTTTTTTTGCAAGCAACAGTCACTATATTTGTGTAAAAGCTACTTCATTCTATGGGCTGGTTGTGGGAGGGGGTACAACTTCAGTGGGGATTTTTATGAAGCTTTGAGCTTCTAGTTCCAGCCCATAGGCAGGAAGGCTTCTCTTTGGAATGCAATAAAATATCCAATGTCTCATTATTTCTATATCTCCTTAATTTTGTTCTTGCTTTTTCAAAAATGTGTTTAGTTTAAACTGTATATAATATAGTTGAATAGTTTTAGCCAACCATCCATATTCTGTTCTGTTGTAGGACACACTTTAACACATGCAGTATACTATTATCTCTCTAGTAGTGGATGGCAAATATCCAGAATTGTGGTCTGTGCTAAAGTACAAGTTGGACACAATATTCTTTTTACCTCATGGAATGTGAAAGCTATATGTTCTCCTAGCAAAGCTCATGCCAGTCTGAAAGCGTTATGTGAACTTAAAGCTCAAGCAGTCTTTATACAATAAACCAAAATGAAAAAGCTAGCCAGCTGCTCATTAAATGCAATCATTTAAGGTTTTCTTCATTTCTGAAAGAGGAGTGATGATAATTTTAAGTAAATCACTTGGATTGATGTTGATCCATCAATGAAGGTTTTGATGAATGTAAATAAACCAAAATTAGTTCACCAGATCCTGTAGCAAACAATGAAATGATTTTTATGCAGAGGGGCATCCTTTCCCCACCCCTAAAATTATGTCTACCAACACCGAGGTTGTGCAACAGTGGAGAAAAAGGCAATCTCCATCTTTGTTCAAAGTGGTTTTGTCAAACTGGTTTCAGTTCCTTTATGTTTGCTGAAATAGCCTTTGATGGACTGGCATGCTCTCGTACTGATGATCAGAGTAGAGTGCTAGTGTTCAAAATGAACGTATTACAAGGTTGTCTATTTCAAGCTAATTTTTATGGTCAAAATGCTGACAATCCTGAAAAACTGAACCAAATATGAGGGAGATTTTATCTCTTCTTCAGCCTTCTTATTAGTCTCTAGTAGGAGTAGACTTCACCTGAGTGCTGATTTCCATATTGGACAGAATCCCTAGTGGGACTGTGTGCCAGGCTAAATATTTTAAAACAATGCATGAATTTATAGCAGACTATCTGCTATTGAATATAAGAAAGAAATTTCATCCATCCCAATTTGATTATACTCATTATACCCTTGGCATAATGAGTAGGATAGATTACTGGATGGTAAGCCAGAACGGTTTACCAGGGATGAATAAGGTAAGGATTACAGCAGGCCCTGTCTGATCATGCAATGTAGTTGTTTCAATACACCACTGGGGCCTATCCACAGGAAATTCTTCAGTGGAAATTTGATTCTCTTTTTTGTAGGACAAAGACTCCAGGGAAGGGCTAGAGCGGAAAATAACCAAGTTTTTGTGCATACAATCCCAAGTAATCCTAATAGCTTTGCAATATGGGAAGTCTTTAAGAAGAAATATCAGGGTTTTGCGAAAGGATGTTCAGGGGCTGTGCAGGATTGTAGTGGATGCAAGGTTTAGCTCACTTTCCCAGCAATAACTTGTCATGGAACAGCTATACAAGAGTCAGGTATTTAAAACTGGGAACTATTATGGCAGATTATAAATATAAAAATGTAATTGAAACAAATCTAAAAAAATCTTCAACAAGACTGAAGGCCTGAGGGAGCCTGGTTGTGAGATCTTCTGTTTGAATTTGATACAATGTTTTAGCTTCTCTGGACTTTATTGCTACATAAATATAATGGGTTAAATGGGCCCCCCCCCCCTATTCAATGTAGCATGTTGACAAGCCCCACTCAATCTTAATGCAGTTTGCAACCTATCATAAGAAAAAATTGCTAAATATTATTTATACTCCCTGAAACGTTTTACTGTGCAGACATTTAAAACTATATTTAAATACTGACGTTTTTACACTAAACCTGTGAATTATCTCAGGCTACTTCTTTTTATGCCCCTTTAACAAGACAGGATATTTTTTTTTTATTATTAGTTTACATATGAGGTTTCCAAGGTGTCTCCAAGACTTCCCCACAACTTTGTAACATCTTGACCACTGATAAGTTCAGATGTCGATATGCTAACCCATTTGATCTGATGTACTATGATACAGAAATGCTGATTAGCAGAACTGTAAACCTGTTACTAGTTTTCTTTAGTGAGCACAGTTACAACTGTTTCCACCTTTAATGCTTTTGATTTTGTCAACTTGTTATTACATAAAAAGGCTGTTCTTCAGGTTAATTAATCGAAATTCATTGTATATAATCTAATTAAGTATAATCTCACAATATATTTTTGCATGGGAATGTGGGTCTATATACCAGTGTAAATAAATTATATCCAGGGTTGCAGTAACTCAGAAAAGAGGAAAACTGGGGTGTGGCATGCAATGAGTTGCATGCACCCCCTCTGTGAAAACTGCCTTAATACTGAGACGTTCTGTAGTTGAAATGTGGATATCAGATGGGGAGGAAGGAATAAATGTGTGATTAGCAAGATAAAAAATAAATTTTTTAATCAGGTTAGAATGCTGATCCACAAAGACCTATCAGATTAGATTAGAACAGATTAACCTGAGAGCACTGTTTAATGAAATGATTTGCTCAGTGTCATAGACTAGCAAATGGAGACTGAATTAATACACTAGTCCAGAACAAGGTGCTTTGGGAAAGGTTGCTTACTAAGCAATCTGATAAGTGTTCAGGCCGGATCACTGCTAGACTTTGAGTTCCATGCTGTGAGAAAGCCTACTGATATGCAGCAGATACATTCACTGAACTGAAAATCTTTCACATGGCTCTTTTTTTGTCATTACTTCTTATGGAATGACCCATTTTCTTAACAACAGAGACTGACATGACCATCATAGTCTTACTTCTTCTGTGAATGGCCTTAAATGGCTGAAATTTTGTTTGCACTGGATAAATGCTTAGTCTTCATACAGACATAACAGAAACCTTGCAGGAGATGATCCACTCACAAAAGGGATTAACCAGTCACAACATCCAGTGTTAGTATTATAGGCTATACAGTGGATATAAAAAGTGTACACACCCCTGTTAAAATGCCATGTTTTTGTAATATAAAAAAATAAGACCACAATAAATTATTTCAAAACATTTTCCACCTTTAATGTGACCTATAACCTGTACACTTCAATTAAAAAACAAGCAAATCTGTTAGGGGGAAAAATATAAAAAATAAAACATGTACAATAAGCTGGTTACATAAGTGTGCACACCCTTAAACGAATACTTTGTTGAAGCACCTTTTGATTTAATTACAGTATTCAGTCTTCTTGGGTAGGAGTCTATCAACATGGCACATCTTGACTTGGCAATATTTGCCCATTGTGAAAGTGCTCCAAATCTGCCAGATTGTGAGGGCATCTCTTCTGCACAGCCCTCTTCAGGTCACCCCACAGATTTTCTATTGGATTTAGGTCTGGGATCTGGCTGGGCCATTTCAAACGTTTAACCTTCTGGTGAAGCCATTATTTTGTTGATTTGGATGCATGCTTGGAGTTATTGTCATGTTGAAAGGTGAAAGTCCTCTTCATCTTCAGCTTTCTAGCAGATGTCTGAAGGTTTTAGGCCAAAAGTGACTGGTATTTGGAGCTATTCATAATTCCCTCCACCTTGACTAAAGCCCCAGTTCCAGCTGAAGAAATGCAACCCCAAAGCATGATACTGCCACCTCCATGCTTCACCATCGGAATGGTGATCTTTTGGTGATGTAAAGTGTTGTTTTATGCCAAAAGTACCTTTTGAAATTGTGGCCAAAAAGTTCAGCCTTGGATTCATCAATCCATAACACATTTCTCCACATGCTTTTGGGAGACTTGTATTGTTTTGCAAATTTTAGCTGGGCTTGAATGTTTTTCTGTGTCAGAAAAGGCTTATGTCTTGCAACCCTACCCCATAGTCCAGACATATGGAGAATACGGGAGATTGTTGTCACATGTAGTATACAACCAGTACTTGCCAGATATTCCTGCAGCTCTTTCAGTATTGCTGTAGATCTCTTGGGAGCCTCCCTGACCAGTTTTCATCTAGTCTTTTCATTAATTTTAGAGGGACATCGGGTTCTTTGCAACGCCACTGTTGTCCCATATTTTCTCCACTTTTTGATGACTGTCTTCACTGTGTTCCATGGTATATCCAATGCTGTGAAAATTTTTTTGTACCCTTCTCCTTACTGATACCTTTCAACAATGAAATTGCTTTGATACTTTGTAAGCTCTCTACAAACCATGGCTTTTGCTGTAGCAGGCAACTGAGTAAATGTCAGGAAAATCCTACTAGGACAGCTGAACTTTGGGGTTAATCAGAGTCTCTTTAATTGATGGCAGGTGTGTACCCAAGAAGACTGAATGCTGTAATTAAATCAAAAGGTGCTTCAAAAAAGTATTAGTTTAAGGGTGTGCACACTTATGCAACCAGCTTATTGTATTCTTTTTTATTTTTTTTATCTTTTTCCCCTAACAGATGTGTTTATTTTTCAATTGAATTGTACAATTTATAGGTCACATTAAAGGTGGGAAAAGTTTTGAAATGATTTATCGTGGTCTCATTTTTTATATCACAAAAACCTGGTATTTTAACAGGGGTGTGTACACTTTTTATATCCACTGTATATGTTTATTTAAGGAAGTATTATTGAATGTAATTTTGACTTGCTTCTCTTAAGCCTTTAAGGTTATCCCTTTACTTTTCTCAGTTGAACTTTGATAATGCTTTGGGAGACTCACATAGTCAGGAGCTGGTCTGATATTTGTAATTACAGCCAGAGTGATTTTGCTCCTCACCCTGAGCATTGTTCATCTGTTTCCCAGCTGAGTGTTTACTGATATATGTTGAAAAATATTTTATGTATCACAGGATATAGCATAGATGAATCTTTTCAGCACTGTTGTCTTTATTAGACTTCTTCATAACAGCAATTCAAATTAAAAAAAAAGTCATATGCGGCATAAAAAAAAAACAAGAAATAAATAAGAAACTACACCAACTCCCTCCTATGGGAGTTTAACTGTAAAACAAACTTAAATGAAATACTGTCATTCAGCCTGAGAAAATCCTTGCCATTCTGATTCTTCTTTATCCAATAAACTGTCATAGTCTTCCACCATGTGAATCCAACTTACTATCCAAAACAAAAAAATAAAAATTTCTTAAAGTCTTTAAATTGTATATTATACCCATATATGGCATCATCAACACACTACTCAATTCCATAATTATATTCCTAATTTTTTTTATTTGATTTATGCAGGGAGTTCCCTACATAAAAGTGTTGCATGTAAAGCATGATGCTAAATAAACAATATCAGTAGAAAGACAAGTGTAATGCATTTTTGACCCAAATGACTTGTTGAGGTCTTTAATTGTCACATAAGAACTACCTTGAATGGCTATAGGGACAATCACTTAAACCCCTGAAATGCTGATGCTGCTAACAAAATACTAACATTGATGTGCTTCTGCAAATGCACTAAGTTTATTCCATAAACTCTACAGACTTTAGAACAGTGCAATGGGACAAGCCCCCAACCCTCCACTGTGTTGATAATTATTTATTTCAACTCTGAGATTGCACAATAATATTGAACCCCATGGATAATGCGATAAAGCACAACTGTCGACCAAACTGTGCTGAGAACCTGAAGGTAAGCCATCTTGAATATATCTGCATTGTTTGCAGAAACCATATTTGAAGTTACATTAAAGGTTTACTACTGCATCCAACCAAATTGCTTGAAATATCTTTTTCAACCAATTCATTCAAGCAGTCAAATCTTTTAAGGAAAATCACTTTCTAATCAAATGTTGCAAAGTGTTGCAATTTTTTTCTAATTATCTCTATTTTTATGGTATAACCATCTATAATGTATTTGAAAGTAAATGTCATATTCCAATTAGCATTAGAATTTGTCTGCAAAACCTCTTTACTGTTTTTCCTATAAAGATAATAACATTGGAGTCCTGCTTCTTAGACTTAAGTTCATTAAAATATGTTTAAATGTTTCCTCTTTTGTGAATAGAACAAATCCGATATACCCTCTATCAATTAGTTCATCTCTAAAAAAATTCATAATAGTTGTTCATCATTTATCAACCTGGAAAATTGCATGACTTGTTCTTTAACCACATTCCTAAATGTGTAGCCTGAGTACATGCTGGTCCTTTGCAGTGGCATATTTTTTCTACACTCCATTCTATGGAGTTCATTAACAATCACACCATCTGTCCTTTTAACAAAATTAACACCTGAAAAAGTAATTTCATCCTTCAGAAACTCCATGGTGAATTTAAGAAAACTAGTAGTAGAATGTACATAATCCAAAAACTCATGTACCTGTCCATAGAAGACAAATATCATCCACAAATCACTTATAGTACTTGTTATGCTGACTAAAGTCCAGATAATTAAGGACAAATGTCTCCCAATATGCCATCACTATGTTCACATAAGACCAAAAGGAGCAACTAGGTTGATGCAGAGTCACAAGTAGAAATGAAAGGCAAAATCCTCAGGTTAAAATCCAAATGAAAGGCAAAATCCTCAGGTTAAAATCCAACTTTAATTCCACTGCAGGTCAGATAAGCGCTTTCACTCATTCATTTGAGCTTCATCAAATCATGTAACAAAGACCTTCCAGTACATAGGCTACATTTATACAGTTAAAACATCTCCTATTGGCTACTTCTTGTTACATATTCATGAGTTAATCTAAGCTTAAAGATATATGCACATATAAACATACTGAGATGTATAAAATGAATATAAAAAACATATAAAAAACATATAAAAACTCTCCATGAACACTCAAGATGCTCTAATAAATATGTATATATATATGTCAAAAGAAATCTATTTCAAGGGTAAAAACATATATGTTCCATCATTTATTATAAAATCTACAAACATTCCTCCATTTGTTTAACATAGGTTTAATGGAGGCTCTCTCACTGAGACCTAAACCCCTATCTGCTCTCAATCTAACTATCCACATACTCTCCTTACTCTCAGTATGGTTCCTGATGTCACCTCCTCGTATACTGGGTTTAATATTCTCAAGAGCTCTAAATAGGAAATAATGTTCAGGACCTGCTTGGGCTACGTGCTTAGCTAAGGCATTGTGAGGTGAAGCCTTCCTAATGTGGTAAAGGTGTTCTCTTATCCTGTCTTTAAAATGACGATTGGTTTTGCCAACATAAAATGCATCACATATTTGGCACACTGCCAAATAAACTATATGAGTAGTATCACAGGTAGCTACAGCATGTATGCTAAAGTTAGTGTGCATGTCAGGATGTTCAAAGAATGGACTGGGGTCAAGAGAATTACAATAATTACAGCGTCCACATGGTTTTGTGTGTTCAAGAGGCATTGACCATTCATCCCTTTTTGAATAACATAGCATTCTCCTTAAATTTAATTTGTTCCTATATAAGAAAGAGGGTTTCGTCCCCACAAGTTTACCGATGGTGTCATCAGTACAGAGAATAGGCCAGTGTTTTGTAATAATATTCTTGATTGCTGGACAATCAGTACTATATGGTAAAGAAACCCTTACATGAGTTGATCTATCATCTCTACCATTGTCTGTTGTAACGGATCCACCAGTAATAACTGGTCCAAAATAAGGGGCTGCTCTGTTCAGTCTAAGTTTATTGACATCTAAGAGATTGGACTCAATCTCTTGTGAGCTATAGCCCTGTTCTTCTAGCCTTATCTTGAGGTCACTCACTTCATTTAGGAAGCCTTCTTCTGTGGCATTTAGCCTAGAGGTTCTCATCCCCTGGCCTCTAATGATATTCTTAAAAATATGCTGTGGGTGCATACTATCACGCTGTAATAGAGTATTAAAATAGCAAGGTTTCCTATAGACACCTGTATTAATCAAACCACATGCTAACTTTTCTATATACAAGTCAAGAAATTCTATCTTCTCTCTAGAATGATTCATACTGAAGGTTAAATAGCCAGTGAGGTTGTTCAATATAGTATGGAACACAAACAAATCATCAACACTGCCTCTCCATAAAACAAAAATGTCATCCACGAAACGTCTATAAAAAGTTACATGCTGTTTAAACATTTCTAAATTAAAGAGACTATCAAATTCCCAAAATGCCAAAAACATGTTTGCATAGCTGTTGGCACAAGGTGTGCCCATGGCTACGCCACCTTGCTGTTGGTAAAACTTGTTGTCATAGGTGAACAGATTGTTATTCAAAATGAGTTCAAGGAAATGTACAATGAGGTCTACTTTAACTGATGTATATTCGCTATGTAAGAGTAGATACTCAGTGATATAAATCAGGCCTATGTTATTTGGTAACACAGTAAACAAGGACTTGATGTCAAACGTTACAAAAATCAAGTTATCAATGTCACAAATGCCACCTAAGCAATCATACAAATCTGTTAAAAACTGTTTGGAATCTTTCAGTACAACTTTGTTCTTATTTAATATAGGTCGCAAATGTTTCTCAACATAGACAGAAAGGTTTTCAGTGATCCAACCCTGACCAGACACTATGGGTCTCATTGGTGGGTCAATGGAGTCTTTGTGAAACTTAGGTAACCCATGTATTGTTGGTACAAGTGGATTCTTAACGAAGAGATAGTCAAACAATTCTTGATCCAAGATATCACCTTTCAACATATCTAATAACATATTGTTTACGTGACTAATAGTGGCTTGCACTATTTGTTCGTTAACTTGTAAATAGAAATCATCTTCCAAGAGTTTAATCATAGCATCATGATATTTGCTAGTGTCCATAACTACTATCCGACCACCTTTATCAGCTGGTTTGATGGTTATGGACTGTAAGGACTGGAGTTTAAGTAAGCTAGTCTGCTCCCTCTAGTCAAATTACCATTCTTCCTATATTTCTTTAGAGAAAATATTCATACAAATCATCCTCAGTTAGTTTCAAATATGCCTCAACTAACGGATGATTAGGTGGGACAAAGTTGCTAAGCTTCTTAAACTTTGGTGGTCTAGTAACGTTATTGTCTGTCAATTCACTATCAGTTTTATCATGAAATAGCAGTTTAAGCATAAGATTTCAACAGAAAAGTCTCATGTCTACTACAGTGTCCGTAAAGTTACTGTGTGCACTTGGTATAAAGTTTAGGCCTTTACATAATAATTTCTCATCACATTCAGTCAACAAATATCCTGAGATGTTATGTATCATAGAATCTGCTGGTATCAAAATTTCAGCTGTATCTAATTTACTTTGTTCTTCCACATCTTCTTTATTGTCTGATGTGGTACAAACTCTTCTGATAATTTGCGTTTCTGTCTCCCCTGCTCATAGGCGTCCCCTTGTTATATTCTTGTCCTTTCGGACTGGGAGGGGAAAAGGGAGCTCACTTACTACTCCTGTAGTGATGGTGGTATGTACTTTGTGAGGTAACTTGGATCTCACTATGCCGTCATCTACTGACAACCTCTTATTGATCGGTCCCTTCACAACATGTACTGCTGGATATAAGTTAGTTCTGTCTGCACTATTATTCACAGTAGTAGGCTGACTAACTTCTTTATTGTTTGTATTAATAGAGCTGGATCCACTCTCACTATGTAAAATAGTAATTACATCATCAGTATCATTGGAAGTAGTAGTGTTATTAATGTTAGCTATATTTTGTACCCTATTACTAGGCGATACATTGTTATGTACACAGTTAGTAATATCCACAGCTTCACAAGCATTATTAACAACCTATGTTAAACAAACGGAGGAATGTTTGTAGATTTTATAATAAATGATGGAACATATAGGTTTTTACCCTTGAAATAGATTTCTTTTGACATATATATCCATATATATCCACATATCCAGCTCTATTAATACAAACAATAAAGAAGTTAGTCAGCCTACTGCTGTGAATAATAGTGCAGACAGAACTAACTTATATCCAGCAGTACATGTTGTGAAGGGACCGATCAATAAGAGGTTGTCAGTAGATGACGGCATAGTGAGATCCAAGTTACCTCACAAAGTACATACCACCATCACTACAGGAGTAGTAAGTGAGCTCCCTTTTCCCCTCCCAGTCCAAAAGGACAAGAATATAACAAGGGGATGCTCTATGAGCAGGGGGAGACAGAAACGCAAATTATCAGAAGAGTTTGTACCACATCAGACAATAAAGAAGATGTGGAAGAACAAAGTAAATTAGATACAGCTGAAATTTTGATACCAGCAGATTCTATGATACATAACATCTCAGGATATTTGTTGACTGAATGTGATGAGAAATTATTATGTAAAGGCCTAAACTTTATACCAAGTGCACACAGTAACTTTACGGACACTGTAGTAGACATGAGACTTTTCTGTCGAAATCTTATGCTTAAACTGCTATTTCATGATAAAACTGATAGTGAATTGACAGACAATAACGTTACTAGACCACCAAAGTTTAAGAAGCTTAGCAACTTTGTCCCACCTAATCATCCGTTAGTTGAGGCATATTTGAAACTAACTGAGGATGATTTGTATGAATATTTTCTCTAAAGAAATATAGGAAAAATGGTAATTTGACTAGAGGGGAGCAGACTAGCTTACTTAAACTCCAGTCCTTACAGTCCATAACCATCAAACCAGCTGATAAAGGTGGTCGGATAGTAGTTATGGACACTAGCAAATATCATGATGCTATGATTAAACTCTTGGAAGATGATTTCTATTTACAAGTTAACGAACAAATAGTGCAAGCCACTATTAGTCACGTAAACAATATGTTATTAGATATGTTGAAAGGTGATATCTTGGATCAAGAATTGTTTGACTATCTCTTCATTAAGAATCCACTTGTACCAATACATGGGTTACCTAAGATTCACAAAGACTCCATTGACCCACCAATGAGACCCATAGTGTCTGGTCAGGGTTGGATCACTGGAAACCTTTCTGTCTATGCTGAGAAACATTTGCGACCTATATTAAATAAGAACAAAGTTGTACTGAAAGATTCCAAACAGTTTTTAACAGATTTGTATGACTGCTTAGGTGGCATTTGTGACATTGATAACTTGATTTTTGTAACGTTTGACATCAAGTCCTTGTTTACTGTGTTACCAAATAACATAGGCCTGATTTATATCACTGAGTATCTACTCTTACATAGCGAATATACATCAGTTAAAGTAGACCTCGTACATTTCCTTGAACTCATTTTGAATAACAATCTGTTCACCTATGACAACAAGTTTTACCAACAGCGAGGTGGCGTAGCCATGGGCTGTGCCAACAGCTATGCAAACATGTTTTTGGCATTTTGGGAATTTGATAGTCTCTTTAATTTAGAAATGTTTAAACAACATGTAACGTTTTATAGACGTTTCATGGATGACGTTTTTGTTTTATGGAGAGGCAGTGTTGATGATTTGTTTGTGTTCCATACTATATTGAACAACCTCACTGGCTATTTAACCTTCAGTATGAATCATTCTATAGAGAAGATAGAATTTCTTGACTTGTATATAGAAAAGTTAGCATGTGGTTTGATTAATACAGGTGTCTATAGGAAACCTTGCTATTTTAATACTCTATTACAGCGTGATAGTATGCACCCACAGCATATTTTTAAGAATATCATTAGAGGCCAGGGGATGAGAACCTCTAGGCTAAATGCCACAGAAGAAGGCTTCCTAAATGAAGTGAGTGACCTCAAGATAAGGCTAGAAGAACGGGGCTATAGCTCACAAGAGATTGAGTTCAATCTCTTAGATGTCAATAAACTTAGACTGAACAGAGCAGCCCCTTATTTTGGACCAGTTATTACTGGTGGATCCGTTACAACAGACAATGGTAGAGATGATAGATCAACTCATGTAAAGGTTTCTTTACCATATAGTACTGATTGTCCAGCAATCAAGAATATTATTACGAAACACTGGCCTATTCTCTGTACTGATGACACCATCGGTAAACTTGTGGGGACTAAACCCTCTTTTTTATATAGGAACAAATTAAATTTAAGGAGAATGCTATGTTATTCAAAAAGGGATGAATGGTCAATGCCTCTTGAACGCACAAAACCATGTGGACGCTGTAATTATTGTAATTCTCTTGACCCCAGTCCATTTTTTGAACATCCTGACATGCACACTAACTTTAGCATACGTGCTGTAGCTACCTGTGATACTACTCATATAGTTTATTTGGCAGTGTGCCAAATATGTGATGCATTTTATTTTGGCAAAACCAATCGTCATTTTAAAGACAGGATAAGAGAACACCTTTACCACATTAGGAAGGCTTCACCTCACAATGCCTTAGCTAAGCACGTAGCCCAAGCAGGTCCTGAACATTATTTCCTATTTAGAGCTCTTGAGAATATTAAACCCAGTATACGAGGAGGTGACATCAGGAACCATACTGAGAGTAAGGAGAGTATGTGGATAGTTAGATTGAGAGCAGATAGGGGTTTAGGTCTCAGTGAGAGAGCCTCCATTAAACCTATGTTAAACAAACGGAGGAATGTTTGTAGATTTTATAATAAATGATGGAACATATATGTTTTTACCCTTGAAATAGATTTCTTTTGACATATATATATACATATTTATTAGAGCATCTTGAGTGTTCATGGAGAGTTTTTATATGTTTTTTATATGTTTTTTATATTCATTTTATACATCTCAGTATGTTTATATGTGCATATATCTTTAAGCTTAGATTAACTCATGAATATGTAACAAGAAGTAGCCAATAGGAGATGTTTTAACTGTATAAATGTAGCCTATGTACTTGAAGGTCTTTGTTACATGATCTGATGAAGCTCAAATGAATGAGTGAAAGCGCTTATCTGACCTGCAGTGGAATTAAAGTTGGATTTTAACCTGAGGATTTTGCCTTTCATTTGGATTTTAACCTGAGGATTTTGCCTTTCATTTCTACTTGTGACTCTGCATCAGCCTAGTTGCTCCTTTTGGTTTCATTAATATTATTCAAGTTTTTCTGGAGCACTGGGCATTTATCCTGTTTGTCAGCAAGTGGTTTGTTCATGTTCACATACGAGTTGGCACAGGACGCGCCCATAGCCACTCCAGAGCCTTGTAAATAATATATGTCTATAAACATTAAAACATTGTTTTCTAATATCAATTCCATAAACTATACAATAAGAGAAAGTGTACTAGGAAAATATGTACTGTTGGCACTAAGATATAACCTAACAAAATCCAAACTAATGTCATTAGGAATAGCTGTAAAAAGTGAACATACATCCATTGTCACAAAGAAAAAATCATCAAACTGACCAGCACCATCTACATAAACAAATATAGATTCCAAGAAATCATGTGTGTCTTTCTAGACAGTAGTAGAGGCAGCTAATACTGGTTTTAGCTGCAAATCAACATAGACAGAAAGTGGCTCAGTGAGCCACACCCTCCCCAAGACAATCAGTCTCAATGATGGGTCATACAAATGATTATGTGTTTTGGGTAATCCTGAATGACCGGTATCATAGGATGCTCAACATACAGATACTCATACAATTCAGATGTAATAACCCTACACATAGGACAATCACATAAATCTGCTTTCACTCTGTGAATAACAGAGTCTATGTCTTTCTTTAATAGGCTATGATATGTGGAGACATCCGAGAGCAACTCTTGCATGTTGCTTTTGTAACTATATATATATATCTATATATATATATATATATATATATATATATATATATATATATATATGTGTGTGTGTGTGTGTGTGTGTGTGTGTGTGTATATATAAAACTGTTGTAACCAGCAAACAATTGTTATGAGAAGGGGATTTGTTATGCAAAAAAAAAAGATTTGGTGGACATTTAAGGGAGAAGAGTAACAACCATAAATTTAATTTTATGGTTATAGATGTGAAATACAAGAGTAAGAGGGGTGATAACCTAAATAATGAGTTAGAGGTTTGTGAATACTCATGGATTATACTCTTAGAGGCTGACAGCCCCCCTGGTTTGAATAAAGCGATTAGTGTTAAACCCATTTTAAAGCAGAGACTATTAGTTTTGAAATTATGTTTTTCTTATATATGTAGTTAATTGGATATGAATGTACAGGATTGGTCAGGACTGTGTCATGTGATCATTTTAATGTATTTAAATGGTTACCTTTCTTTATTATTTTACACACTGATGAAGAGTTGATCCTGAAAGCTTTGTGAGTTTATATTGTGGTCTGAATTAAAGATTTTATTGCAAGATCTTACTGCTTCCATACATTTCCAAGCTTTGGAATTTTTATTGTTTTTTGGATTTTCTTCACTCCAACCCGGTTCACCTAGGAGCTATTTCTGTGTTTGGATTTCTTAGCTGTTGTAGGTAGACAGGTAATCTTAGGCATTAAGTATTGGAATGCAAATTCATAGTAATATTCCCCCTTTTTCACAAAAAAAAAAAACAGGGGCTCTTCAAGGCTTATGGGGATATACTCAAGGGATCAGCCTGAATGTTAAATTATTTCATTATCTACATTTTCTGTCATATGAGACTATTTGGCTAAAGCATATGGAAGTTACAGAATCTCCTGTGTTGGGGAATATATGCAGTGACTGGATTTACAATGCAAATAGTTTATGAAGATTGTTGCTAGGTGAGAAGACCTTTTTGAATTTCTCCCTCAGTATTTGCAATCATCATTACTAGTTAAGGATGTATTTCTCAGTTTTTAAAATTCTGTGCATGATCTGAGTGAGATTCTGCCAGCTCATACCTGTCCACACCAGATTGCTTTCTCTTTATTTGGTGCCCCTTAAGGATTTTGTTGTGAGGTTTTTTATTTCAGATGTAGACCGTTTCTAATAATGACTATTATAGTACAGTGTATGAAGGAAGAGTAAACTGGCCAATGAAGCCATCAGTAAAATATAGATCATTGATTCATTTTGCCTTTAACGGTGAGTATGAGAAAAACTAGATGTGCCCCCCCTCACATCTTACAATACTTCATTCCCATCAAAAACATAAGACCACCACACCATGTACTCCACGGAACTACCTTTTATCTTTTCCTTTTTGAAAGCAAAAAAAATCTTCTGACTATCAATGGTACAGACAGACCCATAGACCCATTGGGAAAACAAGTACATTAAATGTGACTGGCATTTAGGCACAACTTCTCATTCAAGCAACAAACATTTCACTAACTGCATGTCTCTCCAGCATTCCAATATTCATTCAACATATATATGTAGTTGTATTTAGAAGGTACCCTTACTTCAGGGATAAACCCCAGCATGGCATTACACCTTACTATTATCCTTTAAATGTCATATCATGAAGACCATCCAGGCACTCCAGCAGAAAGACCTATGCTGCCCCCTTTTGTATCAATCTCTCTTTACTCACCTTGAAGTGATTTTGACAATGATACAATCCATTAACTTCTCAGCTTTAAAAGTGATGCCCAACATTACTTAATAACATTAATAATTTTCCTTACATATGTTTCTTTACAGGGGCTTACTGTTTCATATATGCTACCAGAGCTACATCAAACAATACACAATATACTGACCACTTGGAAAAGTCACATTAACATGTCCATATGTAACTAAACATTTCATAAATGGATTACTAGCACTGACATCAGATACTCTCTTTCAGTCATTCCTTAACCAATTAGCGTAACAAGTTATCTTTATATAACCCTATTTGGCACCATAAATTGCAGTGGGACATGAACACTTAACCAGTCATTTTCTTGAACAGTATGAATTGAAGATTAAGCATTAGTAATGTCAGTGGTGCAACAGGTAATAGACACTTCTTTGGTACAGAAGGCTGTGGGTTCTTTTCCCACACCAGCTAGACTGATTACTGACATTGCAATGCAGCATAAGGAGGGTGCTGCACTCCTGAGTGTATCACCCTTCAGATAAGAAGTTAAACCAAGGCCCTGTTTGCTTGAGTTAGTGGTAGATTGGGTGGTTGTAAAAGATCTCATGGCACCTATCAAAAAGAACAGTGGAAGTTCCCTGATGCCCTGGCCAAATCTTCCCTAATAGTATAAATACCACCTCAGGTCTGCCCTGAAGAGAGGCTGCTAGCCTAGTGGATCTAACTTGGTCAACAAAGGAAAACTAAACTTCATCCGAAACACCACTTCAAATAAGATCTTGTAGTTCTCTATTTTCACTGTTATTCACTTTTGCAAACAGGCTGCCCAAGCTTATCCCCTTCCTTTGATACTAACATTGTACAACAACAAATTAATGAATCATCATAGTAACACTAGTCCTTTCCAGCTGAATTCTTCAACTTCATTTGAAATGCTGGCAAAAGTTATCCTTAAATTTCAGTTTGGCAGTCAGTGTTAAGTAATAAATATTTTGTTATGCATGATGTAAATACATTAGAATTAGGTGTCAGAATCATCATTAGCCATATTATTACAGCTCAGATATGACAGACATCAAGTAACAAGATTTCTAGAATATATGAAGCATTCAAATTCAGTACGAGCATAAACTGTACAGTAGCATTATAGATCATCAATTCAGGTTATGGGGCTAGGGTTTGGGTGGACATCCCCACTAACTAAAAAGTAATTGGGATGTGTACTGTGACAGGATTATTAGAAATTGGCAGTTTAATAGGATGCACTTGCCTGGTGGGAGTGGCTTGATAAAAATAAATGTATTTGTAGTGAGGGTGGGTGGTATTTGGGTTTAAAGTAGGGGAGCAGAGTGGTCCTGAGCATTGTGAGGGTGAATGGAGTGGGTAGAGCTGGGCCATAGTGCAGGTAAGAAATGATGATTTAAAATCTGCTGTAAACATAATTCTACAATACTGTATTAATGATATCATTATTATATTAATATGTTAATATCCAGCATGGCTTTGATGAAATTATTCATTCACTTGGTTTAAAAAAAACACTAGTTTAGTAAATCATATATGTACCTTATTATTACTTGAAGAACTGACATTTTAAAGATAAAATCAGTAATAATTCCAAGAAGGAAAGAAATGAAATATCAGAAGGGCTAGGATTCGTAGAGATACCCTGCATTTCTGTGCAACAATTGTGTAGCTATGTGACACTAGCAACACAGGGAGAGACTGAATATCCAGATGGAAACTTGCATTTTTTATTGGCAGATTATTGCACTATAAGGTATGTTAATAAACTTTTCAGAAGTGTGCAACTAGAAACAGCTATGCAGTGAAAGATATACCCAGCTGTACAACACACAGTCCATAGAGTGTTAGCTCAACACATAGTGTGAGCTTACAGAAATAGAAAATGTGAACCCAAGCAAATAGATCTTCATGTAAAGCAGTGCTTGCATCAACTTGTTTGCTTGTGTGACTTTGATCCTTCAAAATGCTGTCCACTTGAGTCATAACAGAGATTGAAATGTGTGTACAAGAAAGTAGGTAAAATGGAAAAACACGCAGATGAAAAGACAACATATAAAAGTTTGTGGGATGGGAGGCTACTTTATTTATGTGCTAGGAATCATTTTTTTTTTTTAGAAAGAGGGGAAGAGTAAAGGTGAAATAGGAACTGGAAACATGGAATGAACAGAGTCAAGCAGAGGGAAGGCACATTGTGATGGAGAGGATGAATAGTGCAGAGGATATAGGATGGAGCCAAAAGCAAAGGAGCACACATGGCTAGGGATAAGGTGCTATACCAGCAACTGACATGTTATCCTCTGCCTTGACATAGAGGGCCATTACATGGAGCCATCCCCCTGTGATGGATCATGGTGGGTGATAGTATGGACCACACCCTTTACTGGCAGCCTGATGGTAGGGAATGGGTGATTGAATGATTCTGGAATTCAGTACAGGAGGTTCAAAACCTAGTCTTTTTTTTCTGTCTACAGTTCTCTCCCCCACAGCTACCACCTCCTGTTTCAGCTGTAGGTGGGCTACGTCAGCTAATGCAGGGATGTTATCTTCTGGTGAGGGGCATTATCCCACTCCAGTGAGGCAATATCAGCATCATCACCCTCATGTTCTTTAGCCACAGCCTCAGCAGGGGCAGGTTGTGGTGAGGACATCCGTGGAGGAACGCTGTTATCCACGTCTGCAGTGATGAGAATAAATTGGGCAGATAAGTCATAAGTGATTTTATTCTGACATTAGCCTGATTAATTTATAGGATATGTCAACCTTTCAGAAGGCAACTGACCATGGCTGCCTCCAAGCGTCTTCTGCCTTCTGCAGAAGGCAGCATAGTTTGTATCAGGTGCTGCTTATACTGAAAAAGAAATGGAACATCAGAAGACCATAAATATTATAAGATTAAGTACTAGAGATCCCTTTGGCACATGGAGCAGAGGATTAAAGTCCTTACTAGTTAATGTGCTGCTTCCTGTTTCAAGCGTACAGGGTTTGAATCTTTCTACCTTCATTTGCCTACTGTGTGACCTTGAGCAGGTCACTTAACCAGACAGTGCTTTGGGATTCTACAATTCTGCATTTTCCATTAGCTGTGTAAGAAGCAGCAGGAAAGTATGTGCCCACACATAGATTCAAATAAATAAGCAGTATAACAGGGCACAGTTAAACATTAGGATATACCAGGAATTTGCCATCAGAATGGCGTGCAGTGTGACCCAACTACTCCAGAAAAGAGAAAAAAAATACACACATATTATGTACATGCACTTTTCTTGATCTTTGCGTACAGTTGTCAATTACTCCCAAACAGTTTAACATATTCTTAGGATTTTTTTCAGAAATATTACTGGGACCTGGCATAATTTCCTAATAAATGCTTTTAGACTAATCTAACAAGAAATTTAGATCCTTCTTCTAACAAGGGAAATGATAAGCAACATCTTGAACGCTAATGAAAAAATAAATAATGACACAATGTCGTACTTAAATGACTATTTGTTAAAAAAGCGTCAGTGAGTGCTTTAGTTTCGAACATTTAAACCAGATTTCTGAAGTTTGTCATTGGTGCTACTTATTTATTTATTTTTCATGTTTATGCTGCTTTTTAGTCTTCATTGGGCATTTTTTGTTTGTTACAGATTAAATATTTTTAAGTGACATTTTATGTGACATAACATATAAAACCATTAAAATTATCAGTTTTATCAGAAGTACATCATCTTTTCAGACACAGTCACAGCAACACTATATCTGCTTCTATTGGTCTTCCTTCATTGCAAGATGTGTTTGGGAAGTACCTTGTGCCACAAGCAGCCATCTGAGAGTCCCCATTACCTTCCACATTCATGGAGGCTGCCTAATGTGTTTGATTGCACATGATCTTGAGCACTTCTGGCGAGGGACATTCTACTTTCTGCAGACCTCAGAAGACACTTGCATTCTCTAAAGGGTATTTTGTACTTGGATTTTCCATCTCCATTATCAAAATCTATCTGTGAGCTTACCATACACTGTCAAGCTCTGCAGTAACTTTCCCTATACCTCTACTACTGCACTTTCTTGTAATTGTATCCCCGGCCTACTAAGATGTTGTACATTACAGTATCATTATCTCAATTTTTGTTTTAGGGTACTATATACTAACACGTGGTGCTACTTGTCACTCTTATATTTGTATTTTTTACCTGAAATTATAAATAGTTCACATTAATGATACATATGCATACCATCACATCTCAAGCTGTTGGTCAATGTACTATTTGTATTTTTTGTTTACTACATTTTTTTTGTTTTGTTTTTGTTCTCCTTTCTTATTTGTAGACCTGTTGTAAAATGCATTTAAAGCTCTGTATTTTTGTTTTCTGTGGGTAGTAACTGAAGGAGAACCCTGGGGATCAGGTTATCACTTTACTTAGTAATTAAACAAATAAATAAAATCTCTCTTGGCCTAAGGAAGCACAAAACTGCTGTCATCTGAGCTTCTAAGAAAGGGGCTTAGTCTCTAACAAAAGGTCTAAAACCTGTAAAAGTGAACTCTTTCAGAAGCCTCATGGTGTATTTGGGAGAGGGCTTACAGACCTGTCATAGACCCCCAGCCACACTACTGCCTTGGTGGGCAACAGTGGAGATGTGTGTCTCTTGCTGAAATAGATCCTAGAGATGCACCTTCCCCCTCTTGGAGATACAGTTCAGATCTGATGTCATCCAGATAGTCATAGTCTGGGCATTATATCTATTCGCAGGTCAAAGAATTTTGAAAAGCATCGGCTCCCTGATCTTTTTTAACTGAAACAAGCCCTTGTAGCACTGTTAGAGACTGTAGTCATGTTATACTTCAATGATTATGTTCATAGGTTCATAGGTTCATACTAGGCTATCTGCCCTGGGGCAATTATAAGCCTAGCCCGATTCTGTATGGCTTACGCCACCCCTTGATTTGAGTATACTGTGCCCTTTTTAAGGTTTAGTTTACTGTGTCTCTGTCTAATAGTGACATGGGAGTAATCCCTGGGACAAACCTATGATCCCCCATCCCCTTATCGAGATTCTTCTTGAAGAGATTCAGTGAGGTGCTCTGCCTCACATGAACTGGAATTCTATTCCAGAGCGAAGGGAGCCTCTGGGTTATGAACCTGTCCCTCCAGCAAGTTCTATTTATTTCTGTGCTGTGGTTCAAGTCCCTCGAGCGTGTGGCTCTAAGGGATTTAGATTTACTGAGGTGGAGCATGTCCATTAATTCTGGATTTGACATAGCTTTGTATGTCAGGCATAGATCGCCTCGAAGTAGGCAGTATGCAACTGAGTAGAGCTGGAGTTTTTTTAACCGAGCAGCATATGGCATCTATTTGAGACCCTTGATCCTCCTGGTGAGATACTTTTGGGGTCTTTCTAATTGCTGCAGGTGTCGGGTAAGGTACATCCCAAAAGGGGCATTGTATTCTATGATGGGCCTGATGAGGGATGAATAAAGGGACACGATTACCTCTCTTGATCTAGATGTGAAACCCTTCGTGATGAGGTGGGCTATGTAGAAGGTCTTTCTAACCACTTTGGCAATGTGGTTTTCAAAGGAGAGATTGCTATCAACTTGGGTCCCCAGGTCCCTAATAACTTTCTCTGTACTTAATGGGTTTCCGCCTATGTGGTAATTTGTGGGCACATTGTTTTTGCCAAAGGGTATGACTATACATTTTTTGGCATTTAGCTTTAAACCATGGCGCTGGCACCAGTTATCTGTCTCTGTGAGACCTTTTTGAAGGATGTTTGTGTCAGCTGGAGAGTTGATTTTGGCGCCCAGTTTGCAGTCGTCTGCGAACTTGGTGAGCCATAGTCCTCCCACGTTTGCCTGTATCTCGGAAAAGTATATACCCAACAAGAGTGGTCCCAGGACAGAACCCTGTGGGATGCCACTTGTGACCGGTTTCGAGTCTGACATGGCTCCAGCAACTCTCACTCTGTGGGTTCTGTCTTTGAGCCAGTTTGCAACCCATCTTGTGACATAGGGGTTTATATTTAAGCTGGATAACTTATCTATGATGCCCGAGTGGGGTATTGTGTCAAATGCCTTTGCAAGGTCCAGATAGGCTGTGTGGACTACCTTCCCTTCATCTATGGCTTTGGTGACTGTTTCAAAGAAGTCAACCAGGTTCAAAAGGCAGGATCTGCCCTTGACAAAGCCAAACTGGGTAGGATCTAGTGTCTGTAGGTCCCCAATGTCTTTGTTTATGAGCTCCATGATGATCCTCTCCATAGCCTTGCAGACTAAGCTAGTCAGGCTTATGGGTCGATAGTTTCCAGGGTCCGTAGAGGCTCCACCTTTGTGGAGTGGGACCACTGTTGCTGTACCCCATTCTGTGGGCACATATCCTGTAGTGAGGCTGAGATTGTATAGCTGTTTTATTTGAGGGATTAGTTCCTCTTGTAGTTCATGTAGGACGCAACCTGGGATGCCATCTGGTCCCATGGAAGCAGTGTTTTTTGCTTTGGAGAGGGCAGCCTTCACCTGAGCATCTGAGATGTTTGGGAGGCAGCCCTCTGCCGGGATAGATACTTGCTCTTTTGGGGAGGAGAGAAGTTTGCAATGAACATGTCTGCCAGGATATTGGCGATGTCTGTGGGTTCAGTGTATTTTTTGTCGTTTAAAATCAACACAGAACAAGTCTGGGAGTTGCATCCCAGGTTTCTAACGTAACTGAAAAAGCCTTATGATTGTCTTTGGTGTCCTGTGCAATTTTTCTCTCGAAGCTGGCCTTGGAGGATTTTATGAGGGATCGTAATTTTTGCTAGTACTGATCAGAGATGCCTTCCTATTAGGGATTTTGCTCTATCATGTAGTAGCTTCCTCCTTCTGTTGTACAGTTTATTTATGGCAGGGGTCCACCAGACTGGATGCCTGCCTTTGGATGATTGGGTCTTGGTTTTGTTTGGGATAGCATGATCCATGCATTCCTGGAGATGTCCGTAGAATGCATTTATATAGGATTCTGCAGTTTGGGCTGTAGTTTCCACTGGCCCTGGGGCCTTGAAGGATTCCACTTCGGTTTTGAGAAGTGAGAAGTTCGCTTTTGAGAAGTTTTTCACTGTGGTTTTCTGGGCTCGGTGGGGTCGGGATGTGGACATCCAGTGAAATTAATTTATGGTCTGATCTTACCAATGAGGGATATACTTCTGGTGTGGAGCATAGAGTCCCCATGTTGGTAATGATCAGGTCTAGTATGTTGTCCCCTCTTGTGGGAGTGGTGACTAGTTGTTCCATAGCATTTGAGTTTATAATTTCCAGGAATCTTTGGGCTAAGTTGCTGGGGCTTGAGTAGTGCTCCCAGTCAATGTTTGGGTAGATGAAGTCGCCCAATATAATGGTGTTCGGAGAGATCTTCATGTTCTCCAATGTTTTCAGGAAAGCCGAATGGGATTCCTGACTTTGAGAGGGTGGTCTGTAGGATGCTATAAACTGAAAAGCAGTCTTGCCCACTGTTAGTTGCACATGGATGGTCTCCGATACTTCGTGCAATACCACTAACCTGGAGGTGTGGATATCCTTGACAAATATGGAAACTCCTCCTCCTTTTGTGGTTCGGTCCGGGTTTTGGGGCTGAAAAGCATGATACGAGGTATAGCCTGGTAGTGCTGGGGTGCTCTCTGGAGCCTTGAACCAGGTTTCTGTCACTGCACAGATATCGATGTTCTCCATACTGAGGAGAGCTTCGAGTGCATGCATCTTGAGGTTAAGACTTCTGGCGTTTAGCAGCATTACCCTTAGTTTCTTGTTCCTTGTGCTGTCTATGGGGGTGGGTTTGACTTTTGAGCCTTGCCTAAAAAAGGCACTATGGGGTGGCAAGAGCCTTTGCCAATATCCGAAAGCCCAGTGGTGACAGGTGCAAGCCGTCCCTAGTGAAGCAACGTGGCTTGTCGAGCATGTCATCCCAGGCTGACAGACACTGGATCCCCTTTGAATGACACCAAAAGTTTAGCCAATTGTTAAAATCGATCATTTTGTCTTTGTACTGTTGCATCATTCTAGGTGAGGGTAAGATGCTGCTCAAGGTCAGGGTCATACCAGCCTGGGCTACATGATCAGAGAGCTCCTCTATGTCTCTTTCCATGTAGTCCAGGGAGGTACGTCTCAGGTCATTCACACCAGCATGTACAATGACTGAGTCATATTTGTATTTGCTTTGGAGTGACCTGAGTGCTTGCATTATGTGTCGGATCCTAGCACCCGACAGGCAGCTCACTGTGACCTTCTCTTTATTCAGCCTGGTGAGTGGGACGTCAGTGTGTCTGACAATAGAGTCACCTATAACAAGAGTATCAGGTGTGTTATTCAGCCTTAAGGGCTGTGGCTGCTTGGCACACTGACTTTGTGGGTTATGTGTTGTGTGTGTTTTGTTTTGAGGTAGCGTTTGCTTGGATGTCTGCTTTGGAGGTCTCTGTTGCTTAGGTAGATTTTTATTTAGAGCCTCCGAGTATGTTTTTGTGTATTTATGTGTTTGGTTCGCTGATGTGGTGGGACTATGTGATACTGGAATTGTGTTGTGTGAGGTTACCTTCTCCTCCTGACTGGTTACACCAGTTTTGAGATGAGAGAGCTCAGCCTCCAGTTTGGCTAAATAGTTGCATCTCTCACATATATTTGAACCTGTTTGGAGGAGGAGAGGGTTGTCCGTGTACATGAGACAGTTGTAACATTGCCTCAAAATTCCCAGATTCACCAGCTGGACTGGAGAGGAAACCATTGACTGACCTTTGGACATGCTAGAGTAATATAGGGAAACTGAATTTAAGATGGACCAATAGAGGACAGGGTAATCGTAGAGAGTATAAGAGTAAGTAGTGCTTATGGTTTAATAGTGCTAACTTGTAGGATTACTTAACTGGACCAGTGAAGGGCCTTAGAATGAGAATATGGTGTTTAAATTGAGAGATAGAGCAGTTCTAAGGGAAAAAGTGAAGAGCAGACTTTATGGAGCCAGGAATAGTTTAAACCCAATTAGGCGGCGCTGCCCATTGTTGCGCTATGCTCAAAAATGCGCAAAACCGCGCAAAAGAGGGTTTTAAGAGAGGAAGATGAAGGAGTTTTGGAATTGACCCAAAATGGCCAATAAAATTACAGTTTCAAGTCAGTAACCACTCCCACAGGGGCAGGCAGGCTGCTCAATGTTTTTCCCTGCACTGATCAACAGAGACTTTCCTTTAGCCCAAGCAAAAAATGGCCTCACAGAAACTTACAAACAGTTCAAGAACAGCAAGCCTGTAACTGAACTTTTTTAAATCTCAGAAAAGTGGGAAAAAAGCAAGATTTTTTTTTTGTTTTTTTGTTTTTTCAGAGATAGCAGAGGTTAACAAGTATCAACAAGTTATAACAATGCAGTAAATGACCCCACATAAGAGTGCTAGGCCAAAGACAGATAAAATGCAAGTTTTGAGAAAAAAACGATTTTAAAAATAAGTGCAAACAGGAAATTCAGTAAACAGCTCTAGGTTGTGCTCTAAATACAGTTACTAATGCAGAAATCAAATTTAACAAGCCAGAAAATGCTCAAAATAGGTGGCTATGCAGAAAAACTTAGCAAATAAACAGAGAAAAAATACTTAAAGTCTCAAAAGTGGCTCCTTTCTTCTCTCATCGTTTTCTCCTCTTGGTGGGTGCTTCACCAACAGCCAACAAGCCTGAAAAGACGCCAAAACCATGAGGCAACCAGGTTTTAAGAGAGGAAGGTGAAGGAGTTTTGGAATTGACCCAAAATGGCCAATAAAACTACAGTTTCAAGTCAGTAACCACTCCCACAGGGGCAGGCAGGCTGCTCAATGTTTTTCACTGCCACTGATCAACAGAGAGACTTTCCTTTAGCCCAAGCAAAAAATGGCCTCACAGAAACTTACAAACAGTTCAAGAACAGCAAGCCTGTAACTGAACTTCCTTACTACAGAAAGCTCAGAGAATGTATCTCTAGACCCATATGCTAATGGCTTAGATGCTTTTTTCTACATACTTTCTGAGACAATGTCTAAGACCTAGAACTTCTGAAACCACACCTTCCCAAAAGAACCATCAAAATCCTGCTTCAAACCCCCCCCCAAAAAAAAAATATTGCTCCCTTTATGTATGTGAGTTTGGGGTATGCTACATTGCTGTAGAAACTGCTATGGAGGTGGCATTTCCTCATGGGGACTGGGAAATTATCTGTGCTATTCTCCATTTTGTGAAAAATTTCACATTTTCCTAGCCCTATTATAGACCTATGATGCACTATTATATAGCTGACAACAGGGAGGTGTCACACAGACTGTCATTTTCAGTGTTATGTCCACTATGCTGGTCTATTCTTGGTCAGAGAATATTAAACTCTCTCACTTGCTGTCTGGTCCAAATCTAGGTGAAAAAAGCAAATCACAGCAGGTATAAACCCAGTCACACAATCTTAACACAAAATTATCTAGTCTTCCATAGAGGACATTGGGCAAGGGATTTGTACTTTAAGGATAATATCTTCATTTTCCTACCCCACTCTGTGGCCTAGAACTATTTGCATTTACTATAGATGCATCACCGAGCCAGAATCGCACAATTGAGAACCTAAACTCTTGTAATGGATCCATTTCCGATCTTTAAAGCTAGTAACTCTCATGAGCCTGTCTGCAGTCCACTCCACTATTCCACATGTGGGCCTGCATTATGAGTTCTTAATGAATGCAGGGAGAAGGTAGTAATCAAATCCACACTGGGATGGCATAATCCCACTTCTAATGTACTGATCCAAACTATCAAGAGGTCCATGCCCAAGAACAAGCATCATTGTCTTGGTTCATGTGTCATACAAGTACTTCTTCACAACTGTTTTACTATTTAAGCCCACATGGATTTCAACTATATGGAAAAACTAGAGTTTGTCATGGAGTGGCCTGACAGTCATGGCACTTTCACTGGACTCATCCCTTTGGTATCTTGCACTATGCTATTCTTCTATTGCACCCAATTAAGTTCTCTGCAAATGTGCTCTCATATGAGCATTTGAGTGTACACACACACACACACACACACACACACACACACACACACACACACACACACACACACACACACAGGACTAGCTGCTTAAATGCTATGGTTGCACTCTTTGCTAGTATAAAACATACCTGCCCATAACAACCTTCCCATACCTACCCTTAGACTATACAGTAAGGTCAAGGCATGGGAAGGTTGATACATAGGGCTAACCTCTGTTAATCTTTTAAATACTTGGGTCCTGACTAGATTTCAGCTAGGAGAATATGGAGCCCGGAAAAGACAGGGACTATGAGGAAAGTCTGCGTTTGCGCTTGTTCCCTGCCTTTCCTGTAACTAGTCTAGTCCAGGTGCAGATTTGCTGTATCCAGGACTGGATGTAAGCTTCTGAGCCCCCAAAGTCTTTCTGTGTTGGAGGGAAGCCTTCTAGCTTATCATTGAGAGTGGTAAGCACTAGGTAGCCTATCTACCACAAGAGGAGTGGTTTTTGACCCAGAAATTGTATTTTATTGATCATTTGGGAAGTTTTTTCATCTCTTTCAACTCTCTGGTTTAAAAGCTCACTTTTGCACTTGTTTCACGCCTTTCCTGTAACTAGTCTAGTCCAGATACAGATTTGCTGTATCCAGGACAATTGGTAAGCTTCTGTGCCCCCCAAGCCTTTCTGTGCTGGAAGGAAGCCTTCTAGCTTATCAGTGGGAGTGGGAAGAACTAGGAAGCCTATCTACCACAAGAGGAGTGGTTTCTGGCCCAGAAATTGTAGTTTATTGGCCATTTGGGCAGTTTTTCCATCTCTTTCAACTTTCTGGTTTTAAAACCCACATCTGCGCTTGTTTCTCACCTTTCCTGTAACTAATCTAGTCCAGATACAGATTTGCTGTATCCAGGACTGTTTGTAAGCTTCTGAGTGGTGCCAAAGTCTGCTCTTCAATTTTCCCTTAGATCTGCTACTTCTCTCCTCTCCTGTACTTTTACTAGCTTATTGGTTTAGCACTTTATCAGACTTCTTGTAGCAATTATTGTAGCACACAAAAGTGCTACCAACACTAAACGTTCTGCAAGGAAACAGCTCTAGTATTTATTAATGCCTACCCCTCCAGGCATGTCTAAAAGTCAGTTCCCTGTGCTTTCTCTATTAACCTGGTAAACTTGGGCATCCTGAGGCAATGTAGCAACTGCCTCATGTACACTAACAACCCTCTCCTCTTACCTCCCAACACTCAGACTTGTGAGAGATGCACTTATATATCCAAATTGGAAGCCACGCACTCTCCAGCCAAGACCAGAATAGCTGGTCAAGAGGAGAAGGTCAACACTTGCACCACACCACATGGAACACATAGCCCTCCAGAACCCACACTAGCACTGCCTTCACATAAAAACAGAAACTACACACCCTCCTTTGCAGAGGCTGTCAACAAAAATCTACCCAAACAGCAGAGACCTCCAAGGCAGAAATGCACTTGACCACCACAAGACAACACTAATCATGAGACACATAACTCTCCTAAACAGTGTGCCACTCAAGCAATGCCCCTAAGGCAAAACAGCATGGCCAACACACTAGTCATAGGTGACTCAATAGTGAGGCACACTAATGTCCCACTCACTAGGTTAAATAAGGAGAAAATAACAATCAGCTGCCTATCAGGTGCCAGGATCCATCAGATAACGCACGCACTCAGGTCCCTCAACAACAAGTACAAATATGACTCTGTCATTGTACATGTGGGTGTGAATGACCTGAGATGTACCTCTCTGGACTACATGAAAAGAGACATGGAGGAGCTCTTGGATTATGTATTCCAGGCAGGTATGACCCTAGCCCTGAGCAGCATCATACCATCACCCAGAATGATACCACAGCACAAGCAGAAAATGATTGATTTCAACAATTGGCTAAGTTTCTGGTGTCATTCTAAGAGGATCTAGTATCTGTCTGCCTGGGATGGCATGACTGACAGACCACGATGCTTTGCCAGAGATGGCCTGCATCTGTCACCCCTGGACTTTCAGATACTGGCAAAGGATCTTGCCACCCCATACTGCCTTTTTTAGGCAGTGTTCCAAAGACCAAATTACCAACATAACAGCTACAAACAAATGCAATCTGAGGGTCATGCTGCTCAATGCTAGAAGTTTAAATCTCAAAATGCACTCGCTCTAAGCACTCCTTAAAATGGAGAACATCGACATTTGTGCTGTAACAGAGACCTGGTTCATGGCAGCAGAAAGCACCCCCGCATTACCAGGCTATAACTCAACTCATTCTACACTTTTTGGCCCCAGAACTTGGACTGAAGCTCCAAAGGCAGTGGTGTTTCCATATTCATAAAGAATGCGCACACCTCCAGACTGAAAGCCCAACATAATGTATTTGAGATACTTTAGGTGCAGCTAACACTGAGTAAGACAGTGATTCAGGTCGTAGCCTGCTATAGGTCCCCAGCCATGTCCCAAGATTCACACTCCACGTTCCTAAGCACCCTGGAGAATATTAGGGTCCAACCTAACACTCTCATACTGGGTGACTTCAACTACCCCTCCATTAACTGGGAATACTACTCATGTACCAATACACTTGCCCAATGTTTTCTGGAATTCATTAATTCCAATGCTCTGGACCAGCTCGTTCTTACCCCCACTAGAGGTAGCAATATCCTTGACCTGGTCATTACTAACATGGGCAATTGTTGCTCTACATCAATAGTCAACTCCTTCCTGGTTAGTTCCGACCACAAGCTAATCACCTTGGAAATCTACATCCCTCCCACCCCTCCCCACAAAGGTAACCACCATGAAAAACTTCTCCAAAGCTAACTTTGTGCTCCTAAAAACAGAGGTGGCTAACTTCACGGCACCCATGCAAATGGAGAGTAGTTGCATGACTGCCGAATCATGCACAAATGCACCATACAAACACATACACAAATGCATGGATTTCATCATACTCATAGAACCAAGTGGCTCTCCTCAAAAAAAAGGAAGCCAATCTGGTGGTCCCCTACCATAAACAATCTCTACAACAGAAGGAGGAAACTGATGGGGAATAAAAAGAAGGAGAAGTCCAGTTATGAAGTATAGGAGTAAACACATCAAGGCAAATGTCCAGAAAAAACATAAACTCCTAATACTGCTAAAACTACACTGAAGGAGCAAAAAAAATCACTGTAAAATCCAGTATAAATCCAATGCTCTTTATTGTAGGTAAGCACTTTCACAACCAGCCCTGGTTGCTTCCTCAGACCAAAGATGGGGAATAAGGTGAAGTCCCAAGACTGGAAAAACTCCCTTATCAGCCTCAACAAAAGGCTGAGATCCCTCATCAAATCCTCTAAAGCTAGCTATGAAAACAGAATTGCAGCAGATAGTAAAGACAAGCACAAGGCCTTCTATAGTTATGTAAAGAATCTCCACGGCAATACCCAGATTTGCTCTGTGCTACTGCACAATGGTACCTCCTTTACCGAGCCAACAGATATTGCCAATATACTGGCCGACAGATTCAGTGCTAACTTTACACCCCCCCCCCAAAGGACCAATCACTATAACAGTAGATTGCCAGGCACCCAGTATTACTGCTGCACAGTTTAAAACACCACTGTCCAAGGCCAAGAATACAGCTTCTATGGGACCTGACAATATCCTTGGCTGTGTTCTGCATGAACTACAGAGCGAACTGGCACCTCACCTGTGTGCCCTGTTCAATCACAGCTTCACCTCAGGCTTTGTCCCTACCAAATGGTGCACACTGCTAGAGTCATCCCTCTCTAGAAAGGAGGAGTGACTACAGATCCCGGGAATTATCGTAACATTAGCCTGATGAGTCTGATATGCAAAGCTATGAAATGCATCATCATGGACCTAATAAACAAGGATATAGGGAATCTCCAAACTCTGGACAATTTGGTTTTGTGAAGGGTAGATCATGCCGGCTCAACTTGGTCAACTTCTTTGAGTCAGTCACCAGAGCTGTGGATGAAGGCAAGGTGGTTCATACAGCCTACATTGATCTGTCCAAGGCCTTTGATACCATTCCCCACTGAGGAGTCATAGAAAAACTCACTAAGCTAGGCATCAACCCCTATATCACTAGGTGGGTTGCAAAGTGGCTCACAGTGTGAAAGTAGCTGACTCCAAGTCAGACTGTAGACCAGTCATGAGTGGAGTCCCACAGGGTTCAGTCCTGGGTCCTCTCCTGTTTGGAATCTACTTCTCTGAAGTTCAGGCCAACACAAAGAGACTCTGGCTGACAAATTTCACAGATGATTGCAAGTTGGGAGCTATTATTAACTCTCCCAAGTGATGTTGACAGCCTACAGAAAGGCCTCAATGAGACCACTTACTAGTGTCAGAACCATGGCCTTAAGCTCAATGCTAAAAAATGTGTCATCATCCCCCCTTGGGAAAAACCCGGTTCCCTTGAATTACCACATTGATGGTAGTCCACTGAACACAGAAGGCGTTATAAGAGATGTGCAAACACAGGTTGACAGCAACCTCTCTTTTGACCACCATGTTGCCACTGTGGTCAGAAAGTCCTGGCCTTAAGCTCAATGCCAAAAAATGTGTCATCATCCCCCCTTGGGAAAAACCCGGTTCCCTTGAATTACCACATTGATGGTAGTCCACTGAACACAAAAGGCGTTATAAGAGATCTGCAAACACAGGTTGACAGCAACCTCTCTTTTGACCACCATGTTGCCACTGTGGTTAGAAAGTCCTTCTATGTGGCACATCTCATTACTAAGGCTTTTGCATCCAGGAAGAAAGCGATCATTGTCTCCCTCTACTCTTTGCTCATTAGGCCAGTCATCGAGTACAATGCCCCATTTGGCATGTACCTCACTAGATAGCTGCAACAACTGGAGAGGCTGCAAAAGTACCTCACAAATAGGATCCTAGGCCTTAAACACTTGTCCTGTATGGACAGACTCAAAAAACTCCAACTATTCTCTTTCTCGTATCACCTACTTAGAGGCGATCTCTGCTTGACTTATAAAGCCATGTCTGACCCAGCTCTGTTAGAAATGCTACATCTAAAGAAATCCCAATCTCTCCACACCACATGCTTCAGAGACCTCAACCTCATTACCACAATCAATAGAACATGCTGGAGGGACAGGTTCATAATCCAGAGACTGCCCATGCTATGGAATAGACTTCCCATACATGTCAAGCAGAGTACCTCACTGGCCCTCTTCAAGAGAAATCTTGATGAGTGGATGGGAAATAGAAAATTCACCCCGGAGATCATTCCAATTCTCTACTCAACAGAGGCACTAGGAACTAAGGTCGGGTGGCACGATGCCAGGATAAAGGCTTGTAAAGGCTCCAGGGCCATTAGCTTAGTACACACCTATGAACCTATGATAGCTGCACAACAGCAGATTTATCTCACCACATGGCAGCATGGATATTTTCTGGCTTTGCTTGACCTATGGTTTAAAGAGCTTTTTAGATTCATGTTGTACTAACTGTACTTTGTTTGCATATTGCCCTTTTTTCTCCTGGGATTGTACCTGCTGTAATCTGCCTTTGTTTTACCTGGGTTTGTACCTGCTGTGATCTGTTTTTTTTTTTTTTCAGCTGGATTTGGACCAGAAAGCAAGTGAGAGAGCTGTGGTTGACTGCTGATGTTTTTTTTTTTTTTTTTTTTGGCATCCTGCTGCCTGCTGACCATCAGCTCACTATAACTCTTTTACATATTAATTTTCCCATGATGTGATTGACAGACCAGCCTGATTTGCTAGGGATGCTCTTGACATCTTTGCTTAAGAGTTATGCATATTAATCAAGACATTTTCTGCCCCATTGTGCCTTGTTTTGTTTAGGAAAAGTTAATTTGTTAGCAATTATATGCTACCATATTCTAATCCAGCCTACTATAAGGTTACTTTGCTCAATGCTAGGAGTCTTAACAATAAATCACTTCACTCAGAAATCTTTCTGATACTCAAGTTACTTCATATATGTTGGTAATTACAGAATCTTGGTTCCAATGTTCTGATAATACACCTTCTATAACAGAGCATAGCACCCATTCTTCTTTCAGATTACCCGGGGGTAGCAGGCTACATCTGTTTTGTTTTCTTCAGTTGTTTTCACTGACAATTTTTATCACTGTAAGTGTCATACAGGATACATCTAACTTTTGATTATTTATACAGGTTATATTCTCATATTCTTTAGCACATCTAACAATACACTAGGAAACAGAAAGAACAACAGTCAGTTATTCATTTATATTCTCATGTTTCACCTCCTTTCTTCTCTCTTCGCCATGGCCTGTCTTTATCCACATTATCTTTTCCTTCACCTTATATATGCCCATTTAAATACCATGGTAGCTTCTGATCCCAAAATCTAAATCTACATATAGATGAACCTACTATTACTTTTTATTACTTACTAACTCTTTATAGATGCTAAGTATATCCTCCAAACTTGGATACATCACTATATTCTAATGTTCAGACACTGGTGTGCTGCTACTACTAGCACCATACGCTAAGTTCATCTGATGACAGTTGAGACTGTTGTATTAATCACATGGTGTTAGAAATATGTAAAGAGTGTAACAAATCTTGTATAAATACTCCTGAGTCTTGCATTAACCTTTTGAGTTTCACATTGGACCAGAAAATATGCGGCCAGTATGTTTATTACATTGCCTGCATGTACAATCACATTGGAAAGCACTGGTTTTAGTTTCATGAGAGTATAAAACAGTGATGACACGTTCATGTAAACATGCAATCTCGTCTGGATACTAGAGCATATCTAGATCAAATGCACAGTGTGCATCACTGATTTTCAGTGTATTAGCTGTTAATAGACCTGTTTTAATTTATGTGCTACATTATTCCAATAACTTGTTAATAAATTGCTTCTCTAAATATCCCCATCAAATTCAATAATGTATGTATTTTTTTTATTTTTGTTAATAAAGACTGCCTTTTACCCAGCTTTCCACTCAAGCCAACACCTAGAAATATTTAAACTAAGCTGACCACTGATCTTTTCCATTGTTAAGGCTTTCTATCTTGCCATATTATGAGGAAAATGCAACAAATAACTTAAAGCAATAGCTTTTTTACAATTATAATTATCTGGGGCTCCTAATCCACCTTTATCTTTTGTAGCAGTATATTTTCCCATTTTATTTTTGTTGGCTTTGCCCTATCTCATATAAATTCAGAAGACTCTCCCTGGGATTCATGAACCTTGCGCCAGGCGCCAGCATAGCGTCGGCGTTATAACGCCAAATATGGCTGCTGAGCGATTCAGGTATGAATCAATTCCACGTGCACTACCGGCATGCGCCGGACCTGCTCCGCCCCCGGCGTAGGTATGCAAAACACACTGTGTGCGGTATTGCACCATGCAAATGAAGGGAAATAGCGATCCACGAAGTGGCGCAGGCGTAGCGTAAGGGCACGGCAATGTAAACCAAAAAAACGGTTTACATTTACCCAAACATGACCGAGGAGTAGCGGAAGGCTGTCAAAGTCAGGTATCATAGAGGTGCACTATGCCAATGGGGAACGGCACCGAGAATGTCCAAAGAAAATATGCAGAAAATGTAAAAATGCCATAAATGGCATATGCGTAGAAAGCACAGCAGAACCCCGGATATGTGCACAGAAGTTGCAAAGCAATGAAATAATATGACAATGTCCTAAAAGAGCAGTATAACACACATCAGCTGCACAGCCACCACACACCATAGTATGTATGTAAAGCTTCAACCCCAGCGCAATGGTTGTCAAGGAGTGGCGGCAGTGTTGGCGCCGTAACCATGTATTAACAGTCAATGCCATGCAAATGAGGCAGATAATAGTGAATCGCAAAAGCGGGGGCGGTGTAAGGATGGAGCAAACGGCGTAGCGGTAGTACGCCGAGGAGTGGGCACACGGGATACATGTCAATCTCAGAGGGTGTGCCACTGTAGGAGGAAGCACATTGGAGGCCAGCAAACATGGGCTGTACAATGCACATCACAGCAGCAGGACGGCGTGTGAGGAAATAGATGCGCTGAGAGTACATAATGCGCGCACAGATGCATGTGCCGCGAGGATGACTACGAACCCCAAGCCAGTCATGTGGCGGCCTCCCGTCAACAAACACGGATATAGGAAGGTAATGCGGAGAATATGAGGAAATGCGGAAGCAGTGTAATTGGAGCCGCAATGAGCAATCAACACCAATGAATGCAGGAAGGGCAAGCGGCGGCAGCTGATAACTCTGCATGCAGACCCCTGCAAAGCGGGAAAGGGAGGCATAGGAATGCAAAGATAGTAGGGGATGTAGTTGAAATGCAAAGAGCAAAGAACCGAAATAGCACAGGCAAGTACAGAGGTAGGATAGCGGCGGCAGACAAAGTGCAACAGATGCCATGTGCCTGCAGGATGCACTGCAGGCAATAGTAGGTGCAGCGTGCAGAAACAGTAAGGTAAGATGCAAAGCCAAGCCAATGCAGGCAAGGGCAATGTAACAGCAAAGGCAACAGCGTTGCAGTTGCAGCGTAAAACCACGGAAGATAATCCACAGATCGTTGCACAGACACACCCAATGACATCACCGGGTGTACAGCACAACAGTATAAAGTGTGAATGCACATAACACACAGCGCGATTTCCCAAGCGCCGCACCGTAGGGTGTAAACAGGCGGGGAACTTTTAATATGTATATGTTGGGTGCCGCCGTGGCGTGATGCATCGGTATGTGTCAGAGACAGGCGGAGTTGCGGAGGGCGGTGCCGACAACTACCGTAGGCCTCACAGCAGAAGGACAGTGTTCAGACCAAGGGTGACCTACCAGGGGCTGCAAGACCTGGAGATAGTAGCGCGCTACAGGGTGGACAGGGACACGTTACAGCAAATAGTGGAGCTGTGCGGCCACGCCTGAGAACAAGAGACAACAGAGGAGCCCATCCCAGTGGGCACAAAGGTATGTGTGAGCTTGCGAATACTGGCTACAGGTACCTTTCAAAGGCCAACCGGGGATATAATGGGCATCTCACAGGCATCAGCATCCAGGGTACTACACCAGTTGCTGGATGCCATGTTCTGACATGCCCATGAGTACATAAACTTCCCCAGATCTCAGGAGGAGTTGGCTAGCAATATCGCCGCTTCCACCGTGTGGCACAATACCGGAGGTACTGGGTGCGATAGACTGTGCGCACATAGAAATCAAGTCACCACCGGGGAGCAGGGTAGGCGCTACATAAACCGCAGGGGATACCCCCCCATCAATTGCCAGGTGGGGTGCAAGGCGCGGGGCATTATCATGGATGGGTGTGCTGCCGGCCCTGGAGGCAACCACGCCCCCCATATCTGGCATGCCTCACAGCTGTATCAGGTATTAGCCAGGGGACGTCACACAAGGTCACCTTGTGGGTGATGCTGGCTACGCACTGGAGCCGTGGTTGATGACACCCATCAGAAATGCACACACACACATGCAAGAACGCCATAATGAGGCACACGCACAAACTAGAATAATCATAGGCGTGTGTTTGGGATGTTGAAATCACGGTTCGGTGCTTGGATACATCCGGTGGAGCCTTGCAGTACTCTCCAGGCACATGTGCCCACATATTCATAGTATGTTGTATGCTACACAATATGATTCTGCGGAAACAGCTGCTGCAGGGACATAATGCTGGAGGGCCACCAAGCCCGCCACAACTGCCAAGGCAAGCACAGGCACAGGGCGTTCAGCGCCATGAACACACTGTGCCAGCCCCAGTAGGTAGGCGGAGGCGTACCCAATATGCCTACGCCCTGGCAAAGAGGGAACGCATAGCACATACTTTGACAGTGTAGGCCCCATGGACTGACACCTCCTTACCTGCACACACAGTAAAATGGGCGCCACACAAACATGTCCGCCCGTAATGTGTACCGTATGTGCGGACCTATGTGTGAGTCCAACAAAGGCACCACCCAAACACTGCGCACCCAATAGCCAGCAGAGCATGGAACGCCAACACCTCGACCGACGCCGGCTCCACAGCAGACGGCGTAGCGGTATGCTGCCACTTTCGCCGCAAGTCGACTACATATGTACTTATGTGCATACACAGATATGGAAATAGATATCAGTACACACGTACAAACATATGTACACATACACAGATATAAAGTACAACAGGTTAATATGGAACCCAGGGATGCAAGTCGACAGATAAGTAAGACGTGATATCTCCACATAGTAAACAGAGTGAGCGACAACCCGATCATCCGGGAGGGTGGCCATAGCAGGGAACGCCAGCCATGGAAATGTCAACCTGCATCAATGTATATCCGCGGGTCGGGATGATCGCCAGGCCACGGTACAGTAACGGGATATGTGCGTGTCATATCCATAGGATATGACTGCGGAGGTACCCACGCCCGCCGGCGATGCGGCCACCGTACGTATTGTGTTCAACCATCGGTGCGGCGGCAATCATACCTGTCAAGTGTATGCGTCATTATGAGGCATTACCTCATCTGGGGTCAAAAATAGTTCATGTTCATGAAGTTCCTCAAAGTTCAACATTGAAATAGTCTGTCACACACTCATTGTTAGGAATATATATAAATGAAACCTGGTAAATAGAAAGTAATCATATGAATTCATCAAAGGTTCTTCCTTGTAAGTAAATCAGCATATTTCAACCATCCTATGACCCTCTTAGCTGAAGTTGTTAGTAAGCCATTAGTATGTGTTCCACATTTTGCCCATTTGTTACACATTATGAAGGTGTGTGTTCCTCATCTTGGAAATGGAAGGTTGAGAGCTACGGCGGAATATGTGTATGTGTGAGGTGAGTTTGTCGTGTCTTCCGCTCGTGTGTGTAATGTGTGTGCCACTGTAAATTGTGTATGTAGGTGACATGTCACAGGTGGAGTGGAATAGCATGCGTAGGCATACAGTACAGGAACCATAGGCGTATGTATAGCAGTGCCCACAAAGTAGTATTGACAGCCCCTCAGTGGCTAGGCGTGGCGGCGTAAAAGCAATGCTAAGCGGAAATGTCCCAGAATGTACCACAGGACCATAGCCAACAGGAGACGCAAAGGACGCATGTACAAACTATGACCGCATGTATGGCGGCCATATGGTAGACTTAACAAGACATGTCGACAACGTTACACAGCATCAGGCATGTATGGCGAAGATACGCTTGTGTCATCCCGGCACCGATCGTGGCCACGTACCGACACGTAAATACCGCAGTGTGTTCCACGACTGTTAAGTAAGCAAGCGCCACACGAATAGGAGGCAACTGGTAGCATACAGGCCGTTCCAAGTACAGGACCACAATCACCGTAACTATCAGTGATAAAATGCCAATGGATAGTAGGCACGTACGAACATCCGCCGATATATAGCCGATGTGAAGGAGGAATACGTGCAGGAAGCACACATGCAGGCGATACGGACACCACACGACATCAACAAAACAAACACTCCCAGAACAACAGACAGGTAACCTGCAGCTCCCCAAGCAGGGATGGAGCACACACACAAGCATATCGTGTATGTATAAATGCAAGACCCACACCCTGTACCCGTCACCCACATCCGCAGATATACCCCATCGCACATATCAAAGGGATACCAGCCGAAACCGTAGCAAACACATACAGGCAGTCAATGACAGCGGCATACCCGCAACAAGCTGCGTGGGAAACACTAGCAGCAGCCGATGCTTCCCTGCATCCGTTGTGTACAGGGATATAACAGCTATGTTACACATCTAAATGCACAACGCCATCGACAGACGGACACCCACATGTCGAACAAAATATCATACCCAACACACACAATCTACGGCTAACAACACAGCGATATGTACCTGACACCACACATAGCGGATGTAGTCACACAAACATGATACAATACATACCATCCCCACGAAGGTAGTGCAAATAACCAACGGCCACACGAGGAATGAACCATGGCCTAGTTTGGCGTAGCGTCACGAATGGAGGAGGATCACGGTGATATGCGCATAAGTACACACCGAGGAACAGCTATTGGCGTGATGAACCCACATGCCTCAGGTGACGGCGAATAAAGGAGGACTCCCTGGATATTCAAACCGTATGTTCATACCGAACACATACTGAATCCAAAGCAGGCAAGCAAGCAAGCAAGCAGAAGATATTTACGCATACAGAAGCAAAGGCGGAAAGGTATGTTGAACCCACGATATGTACTGTTGTGTAACGCATGATACGTATGACGAATCTGCACTGTATGTGAACGATGTGTGTAAGTAAAGATATCTGTCCATCAGGCAGACAGTGGTGAAAGGTGGTTATGTAATGCTAAGCCGCGGAGCATACCAGCGTCTGTGGACAATGTGTGCACAGCAGTGGGACAACATGTACACAGCCGGGATAACCCAAGGTCCCCAATAGGGATCTCAAACACAGAACAATGACACCACCATGCTGATGCTGTCAGTGGATATCGAACAATGAAGTGCCACAGCAGGGGATAGGACATGTATGTATAGTGTCACAGCACACATGTGCATGGGCATATACCGTCGATGCCATACGGAATGTGCGCACGACGTGCACGTATCCCTCGCAGTAGGGGTGGCGATGTCAATTATGTGTAATGCAAAGCTGTCATGATGGATATGTTCAGAAATCATAGACAGTATCACAGGCATAGCATGCATGATGGAGGGATGGACTAATGTTATGTACATAAACAGGATATGTATGGCCTGCACATGTGGGACAGAGTAGTAGCAGAATAGGTACCCGAGATGGAGTGAACAGCAAGTAACCATGTGCAAACGTTCCGTAGCAGGTGCAATGTGTGCAACAATGATGTCGAGTAGGGCCGTGTGTAAACATATGTGCAATGTACACAGTAGTGTCAACCCCCATGGTAGTGTCCACTGAACGGCAGAGGTGGATGTCAACTGTATGTTTATACAGTACTTCTGCTGTGGTGGTAGCATGGGTCTGTGTCACCCTACCAGTAAGGGAGCTATCACATGAGTAGTGACACAGTGTGTCCCTGTAGGATGTGCACAGGACCTATGTCCCACAGCACGGTGTGTGTCCAGTCTGTGGAGGTCACACAGACGCCCAGGCTGAGCAATGTGGCATGTGTGCACACATGCAGGAGTGGCCCTCCCACACTGCCCACTGCATCCGCCATGTAGGAGTACTACATGCATCGGTAATGTGGAGAACATGGCCCATGGCAGAGTAGAGGACACCACTGTGTTAGTGGTATGCAGGTGAGCACAGATGTGTTTCACGACTGTCATTTGCATGTGTAAACAGTCTGAGCCGGGCAGACATCACGGCATGACTATACTGAGACATGTAAAGGTGTATCCATTGTGTAAGGTACACCACATATGTGGTATTGTAACACTGCCTGCGTGTACATGTGTGTATGGCACAGGTACAAGGGCAACCAATGTATCAGCCACACATACGGTCCAGAGATACGTGGCCCTGCACATGTGTACCCACGCCATAGTGGAATATGGCAACCACAGCACCATGTGGGGCATGTGTGTGTACAGCAACCATGTACAATGTGATATGCATGTATAGGGACAGTATCCATGAGATACACAGTGCATGACTGTCACTATGCAAAGGTGATGTGTATGCACTATGTGTGATGTAACTGATGCAATGATATCCACATGATATATCTGCCACACTGACACCTGTATGGTTGTTAGCAATATGACTAGGATGAGCTAGAATGCTGCCAGGTATGTAGATGTGGTATATGTAGGCATGGACAATACTCTGTGACAGCATGTAGTGTATGTAAGTAAATAGTGAGCATGAGGGGCCACATGACTGAGGACTGTGCAATGTCACATGTACCTGACTTGTTGTAGTTAGCATGATATGCCTGCACCACTGTGTGACCTGTACAGGAGGCACATGGCGTAACATCCTGAGACATGGGTGCGATGTGATGCTGGATGCGTACATTGGCAATACCATAAAGTGGAATGGCGCTGAAGGGCAAAGAGCGGATAATGCCTGATTTGATACCATCTGTACCACACCAACCACCCATGCAATGGTATGACAGGTGGCCAGCATGTGGATGTGGTGTGCTGTGGCGCACAGAAGCCCAACAAGGGTGCCAGTAAAGGCATGGAGGTCGTCAATGAGTGTGTGAAGCATGTATGTGAGGATGTGGCCCAGTGCCATACTGAATGGCCCAGTCATGGGTGTACAAATGCAGCCCAATACGTGCAATGCAGTACCACCCATGTGTAGTGTGATAGATGTGGTAATGTGGTGGTCAGGGTACACAGCGTACATGAGCGGGCTAGCAGTCAATGCAGTGTGCTGCTGCAGAGACATGTAACAGCCAGGTTGGCGGGATACAACTACTACGGAGATTGGAGGTGACATTGGGACCGTGTTCTAGGACATAATGTGTGCATGGCAGTACTATGTATGTGTCCACAGGGCTAACACAATGTCCAGCCATGGATTGGAACCCTGTAGTGAGTGAGACTGTGTATTGTTGGTAGGTACCCCATTGGCAGGCACGATGCCAGCAACATCTGAGTCGGCAATGCCTGCATGAGTGTTGTATGCTGCATTGAATGTGGATGTAGCCAAACAGCAGAGACATACCACCACACTGCGTGAGGGCCCACACTGCAATCTATGGCAGTCATGTGTAGGTAGCTATCTGTGGAGTATGTGATTCACCATGGCGACACACCATGACTGTCAAGTGACACACCACACACATGTGAAAGTAAGTACCATGCAACAGCCTGCACATGTGCCCATACAGCACATGTGCATGGAACAGGCATACCACTGTGGCGTCTGTGAAAAGGCCAGTACCACCATGTCCCTGTGTGGAATAGCATGGTCCCTACCACTGCGTAAATGTAGCGGAAGTGCACTGTGATATGTGTCGGCATGGTCACGTAGACTGTCCATCGTACGGGTGCCATGCCATCAACTACCTCTGTCAGTGGATGTCGGTAGTACCGGCTGTAGGCGTATGTACCATGCATGCTGCGATGGTCGTGTGTCTAGGGTGTGGCTAGTAGGGCTGAGAAGCATGGATGTTCAGCAAACAGAGGGGGGATGTCTGTAGGCATAGCACACAGACACATGGAGGTTTGGTGCATGCGAGGGTAGTGTAGGTGTGGTATGTGTTGTGTAATGTGTCACCCAGCTATGTGTACTGCATGGCCAAGCATGTGTGGGTACATGGGAGTCCATACCAGGGAAGTGTGTGATGCTGTCAATACATGGCAGTAGCAACTGTCCTAGGTGCAATGTACAGTATGCCAACACGGCTAGCATGTAACCTGTGGTGTACAGTGTATTCACCGTCGTGTGTCACAATGTGCGTAGCGGTCACGAACATGGGTATCTGAACATGGATTACCCATGATGCAATGTGTCTCGGGAATATACAGTATGTGTGTAAATCACTGTGTTGTGTGGGAACCACCCACCCATGTGTGATGCAGTCCAGGTATGTGCCTGGGAGGTATGATCTGTGTACAATCTGGACTGGCAGGTGTGCCGTGTAGGCCATGGAGGCAGGTCCCAGGCACTGCAGATTAATGACATGCGCGCCGTACTGTGTGTGCAGTGCTTGTGTACAGCACAGT
This sequence comes from Protopterus annectens, assembly GCF_019279795.1. NCBI lineage: Eukaryota > Metazoa > Chordata > Ceratodontiformes > Protopteridae > Protopterus > Protopterus annectens. Next base: position 1,577,251,433 of record NC_056741.1, on the reverse strand, counting down.
GGAGGTTTAAGCATTGTCACACATCACTGCATGCTGTGCCTACCTGTGACAGCCCTGCCGGAGACAGACATGTGACAGTGCTGCACAGGCAGCATAGCATGTGAAGATGGACATGTGGGCTGCACACCTTAGGCAGATGTCCACAGGTCATGTGTGCCACGGTAGTGTGGTTGAACACGACTATCAGACTGGACAAACACCACATGCCTGCATAAGTACAGTATGACCATAGTCAACAGTCCCAGTGACAGAGTAGGGCAATGTCCAGTATCCCTGCGTGCAGACCACTGGCTACTGGACACCTGGCTAGACACACACATCCGGAGGGTTAATTCACCATTGAGCCATCACATGTGCCAGTCTATGTGGGCTGTACAATGTCATCACAGGGTGGCCCCAATAGCAGGTGGCAAGGCAGACACGGTGTACCAGGTGATGTCTCATGTGTGCATATGTCGAGTAGCACAGCCGTTCACATGTCTGCAACATAGTGGTGCACGATGTATACTGTTACAGGATGTATGGAACTGCACTGTCACCCACTACAGGGCCATCTGACACAGGTGTGTTGTGACAGGTGTAACTCATGTTTGCACAGGATACACACTGCTGTTGTAGGCAGCCATGCTGGTGGCTACCAGTGATATATGCAGTGGTCATACAGACATACCGCACACAGTGTTCATGCCGTAATGTCCATCGTCGTGGGCGATGTGCTGCTATGTGAATGTAGGTGTGTGTTGTGAATGTTACACATCCAGATGACACCATCTGGCGCAGTCATGGTCGTAAACACCATTACACACATCTACAGCAGTCAGAACCCAGTCCTGACAATGTGTGTCAGTCACCCTCGTACTGTGTGACATATGTGCACATGGTGGAACACCTCCCACTGTCATCTAAGATGGCTACATGATGGCTGGAATGTGCTGTGGAAATGTACAATGCTGGTAGGCCAATGAAGTACCTGGAATCACACACAGTACGCTATGGCAGCCATGTTAACCATGCACAACAATGACCGGCCAACAGACACAAACAATGCATTGACACGTGGAACATGTGCACATGACAACCCCCAATTAGGTATGTTGCACATATTGATGTACAATTGTCATCTATGGCCATAGCATGGATGCAGGCGCACATACACCACAGGTAGTACCATGTGATGTAGGTAGGGGGGCATTGCTCGTGTACATGTGACAGTAGGTGTACAGACACATGTGCTGCATAGCCGTCATGTAGGGTTAGCTGTGGCATGTGACCGCTGGACATGCCCGTACAATTGACCATGTCCCACAGGAGATGTTGTATGTGTGCACCACATGTGATGTGCTGGCAACAGGCTGTGGCACGGCTGCCGGTGTACCTGTGTGACATTGTCTGTGATGGGTGCAAAGGCATATAGTATCGTCTTGCATGGCCACAAGCCCCACATAGGTGCATAGCCTGAACATACAATACAAGGAGTGTGTGGGATGATAGCAACCCACAGGTGGAGATGGATGCGGACGGCAGCCCTCAACCACATGTGTGTGTACGGTGTTCACGTGCACGACAGGTGAGCATCTGAGAGGCTAAGGTTACAGCTGTACAGGGTTGCATGCATATATGTTCAGCAACATCCCTGTATGTCCCACCACTGGGCCGTGGAACGATGGACACCAACCAAATGTGCAGATATGAGATGTGCACAGCACATCACAGATGCCTACTGTAGAACAGGCCTACCGTGTAGACATGTGCACAGTAGGTCTCGCCAGCTGCAGTCAAACACGTTATGTGCTGAACCACAGCAATAGTCCAGGCAATGCCACAGATGGGCGTGCATGCCTCTGTGTATGTATGTCTGTGAATGCCTCCGGCATAGCAATATAGCTGTGTCACCGTTGTGAACAACAATATGAATGGGTTGTATGTGTGAGGGGTGCGTCATACGTGTATGGTCAGATCGGCGATACCATCAGTGGGCCTGCTATGTGAACATCCCTGTCCCCATACATGGATACCTATGCTGTGCCCAACACCACATTCACAGAGGGAGGGATGGTGGTGTGTAGTGCAGCAGCAGACATGGGGGTGGCAGCAGGCACTGGATGTACACATATGTGGTACCCACATCAGTGCAGGCAGCCATCCATGTGCATGGGATAGCGGTGTGTGTCCACATACAGCACTGTGTTGATCAATATCCCAGCACATAGCACCTGCCAGGGCTACAGTGTATGCATGGATGTGTGATACCTGCATGCACCAGACACACCCTCAGCAAGCAGCGTGCAGCATACCTCGCTTGAGGACAGTGTCCACACCATGGTGATAAACATGTTGAATGTCCATATACACACAGCAATGACATATGGAATGGACAGCCACCCTGCCAATACCGTCAACCCCAGGTGGATCACAACCCAGTGCCATGTATGTGGCATACCCTGCCATATCATGCAGACCTGACCAGCAAGGCTGCATGAGCTATCACAGTCCTACATGGTGCAATGGACAAAAGGCACTCTCACTATCAACCATACACAGCAGTAATGTGGCGGTGATGCACCCTGTCGTGTTACAGGTGCTGTGTGATGCTCTGCACAATGTGTGTGTGTACATGCTATGCATGGCCTTTCCTGCTAATGTGTCATGGTTACACATTGCCCCATGTCTATCACATGTGCAACACAGGTGAGCTGTGGCAAGTTGTCCAACACCCGTACAGTGCTGTGTGGAAGTACATGGCACAACACATGCATGTGCAGGTGTCCATGTGTATGTGTACAGTGCCGCTGCTGGCGTTCACAATGGACACAGCCGTGATGTGTACTGACATATACACAGCGTCCAGGTGAACAGTAGCACCGACGTCACATGGGGACCTATGCCAAGTGATATGGACATAGGTGCAGCCAGGTACACATGTCCACAGCAGGCTAACATCTACATGGTGCGTGTACAGTGTGATGGGGTGGCACACAGATATGATGTGACACCCACTGCTCAATGGTGTTAAGCCAAAACATCGGCTGTGTCACTGCCACGATGCCTTTCACAGATCACTGTGCAGATGTCGTACATGTCATAGCAATGTATTTCCAACAGTATGCCAGCACAGCAGTGTGAATGTGACCTGCCACCATCATTATGTCTTCCAGATAATGCCACGTTCCGGCTTCCACCTTTCACTCCACAGGAGGATGAGGTCATAATCCCATACCCCCATACTAACCACGGCCTGCTATTCAGCCATGTGCCACAGCAGGCACAGGAGCGACAGGAGATGTGGGAGGAGATGTGCAGGAGGGTGAACAGCCTGGGCGGATACAACCGCACCTATCAGCAAATCCGCAGGCACTGCACAGACCTGATCCGGCATGCAAGACAGCGTGCGCTGCAATCGCCAGGCAGCAGCGTGGGACAGGTGGTGGGCCACCAACCCAGCCCCCACTCACAGCCCCGGAGGAGCTCCTGGCCAGTCTGGGGACACCCGCGGAGCAACACGCAGAAACACATCGTCCATCGTGGAGCTGGGTGTATCCCGTACTATGAGCTTGGAGCCGCCTGGTAAGTCAGTGTTGCATGTTTGTATGATGGCGGCGTGGGTGTGGGTGTCATAGTACAACACATGATATAGCAATACATGCCAGGTATATGGCCACACAAGATGCAAACTATAGTATGCTATGTTGTGTTAGCAGACATGTGCATAGCACATGCTAACTCACAGATGCATGATGTGACATGCACAGTGCTGACCGTGGAGATAGTAATGGCTAATGTGTATACCTTTGTGTAATCCCTTTACAGGTGCGTCTGGCGTGTCGCAAGGACAAGGGTCTGTTGCAGGTAAGTCTGTTGCTAGTCAAAGGCATGAACTGCTGTATTGATATTCCCCATGTGTCCAGGCATTACATGCTCACCTGTGTGTGCCCCAGTCACGGTATACAGGTTGCACCAACCGACACACACACCACCCATGTACAGTAGATACAACCGTTAGCGTAGAGTGGCATGACACCACACAACCTATTGGTGTGTTACGTGCATTCAGCTATGCATACAATGGTGTAGGTGTTCCACAATGGCTGCATGTGTAGTATGCATTGGTATGCCAGTGCAGTATGCACACAGTACCACATAGTGAGCTGTGATCTGGCCAGAGCACAGGTGTTACCAATGTGACCTATGCCCCTGCATCGGGTGCACACGTTGTGACATGGCACATGCCATGTCCCATGTGGATGTCTGGCTGCAGCATTGTCACACCATGACATGACCTATGCACAACATAGCAGACTTCCACACTGTCTGCATATCCGTAGGGAATGTGACACCTCACACTAGTATGGTTGTATGTCACATGGGCCACCACAGGGCTGTGTGCACGATGTCCACCACACACAATTGTCAATGACCCAGACAGACAAGGCCATGGTGCGATACCTACAGGCATGTTGCCACACAGCACATCCACAGTGGGTAGTCACCGTTGCACCCTGTACACACATAGTGGGTTCATCACTGTAGTGGACCCCCTGGACATCCGATGTAGTACACCAGTGACATGGAATGCCTCTCCACAGCTACTACAGGTGCCTCCAATGTCCACCATATATGTGCTGCTGAGCAGCTGAACTGACTTACAGACATGGCAATGTAATGTGTCCAGGTCACGCATCGCACAGACACACAACTGTGTCCTGCTACTGTGCAGTGGCACAGAGCCCGCACTCCACACTGTATAGCTATGTACACAGCTCACAGCAACCGTACCTGCACAGACATCCCTGTTACCCATACATTGTATCTGTAGACTGTACACATAACACTGCACCGTGACAGCCGTTGTGATGTGGTGCATGCGGTGGGACACCATCGTCACATGTCCACATGATACCGCACATGTTTGCGGTGTACATTACATAGTGTCGGCAGCCATGTGTACTGTCAACTCGCCTGTGGCCACACGGTGTATCACGCTGATGCATGCAAACTACCATGAATGTGTGTACTGCATGCCTACTAAAAGACACCTGCCTGTTGTACTGTTCCCACCAGGGCAGTGTACATACTGCCACTATGAATGTCTGGTCTGCATTCACTGGTCTGTGTTGTGTGAATGCTGCATGCCACCTGCATTATCACATGCATGATGTGTGTGTGTGTGTGTGTGTGTGTGTGTGTGTGTGTGTGTGTGTGTGTGTGTGTGTGTGTGTGTGTCTGTATTGTAACCGATGGTATGTCTTTGTATTGACAGGTGCTGTAGGTGAGTTCCCCTCCTGCGGTCAATCTGATGCTAGTGTCCCCACAGATACTAGTGGTGATGACCATGTGCATGAGGCACAGGCAGGGTCGTCACAGGCAGACACTGTGCCAATGGAGAACATCACACTTACGTCCCTTTCAACCCGCTCACGGTTCAGATGCCGACACATACCCCAACACCGTTGCCCATAGATGACGGTCAGTCAGCGTCTGTTGGCACCGAGCAGGAATGTGTGGTGGCTGCAGAAGGTGTGGGTACACACGATGTTGCCAGTGTAAGGACTGGTGCAGTGCCACGCAGGCATGTGGCAGGTGCTGCTTGTAGGGGGAGCACCGCTAGACATACACCTGCCGTACAGGGTGCAGCAGCTGGTATAACCAGACGCATGTTCCAGACTGTAATGGCGGCGCAGGCACGTGCCGAACGGCAGAACCAGGAAGGGCAGAGGCTGCAGAGGTCTGCAATCCGTACCTTGAATGACAACATCCAGGCATTGGCGAATGCACAACAGCATCTTGCCGATGTTCTGGATAGGAGATTGGGTGACATGGCTGGGATCCTGGACTGAGGCATGGCCATCCTTGAGCGTGCGCAGTCCGTGCAGGAACACCAGGTAGGGGTGAGGCATAGGGCATGTGGGCGTGGGCCAGCAACACCACCTGGTGCAGGTCAGCGTGTGCGTGCCACCTCCCATGCCCACCCAGACAGTGCTGGTAGCAGCAGCAGTGCAGCTGCTACTACACCATCCACACCAGGACAGAGCAGGCCACGTGGACGTGGCCCTGGACGGCCCCGGCGTGGGCACGTTTCCAGCGGACATGTGACATCGGAGAGTGGACAGTCCGTACCTCCACCCGGTCGTGTCCGTGCGACCCCAGGCAGGCGCGGGTCACGTCGCCGCCGGCAGACACAGTGAGCCGTAACACCTGCACTGTACAGTCTGGGGCTGCCAAGCATACCCTGTGTAGGCATCACAGATGACTGAACTGTGTACACACAAACCCACACACAGCAGACACAACTGTAGGGCTCCACCACACCCACATGCAATCTACACAGTCATGCCCAGTCAATGCACAGGCCCTTACACACACACATGATGTCATCCATTGGTACAGCCCATGCCTGTGGCACACATATCACCCTGTGCATATGATGAAGTCTCTGCCGCATAACTGTGAGCTACACCATCACTGCATGGTTAAGCTAACATATTCTGATGCACAGGGTGGACAAGATAGTGAGAGGTGTATGTGATACCTGTGTCCGCATAGTACGTGATGTGTATGTTGTGGTGTGTGTGTATGGCTGGTGACAGGTGTGTATGTGATGTGGGTTGTGCACTGACATCATGCAGCAGACATACCATGCAGGACAGGTGCAGCATTCATTGATATGTGTACACAGTATGTGTGGTGGTTACATGTGTAGCACCATGTTGGTGCAGTTAACCCGTATGATACTGATGGTGTACTTGCGTGCCTACTGGGAGCACTGTAATTAGTTCCCCACGTGTAGTCGTGGGGTACCCACAGGCATGTCTGGCAACATCAGCATAGCACAGTTACCCGCATCCGGCATGGACCCCTACATAGGTACATAGGCGCACATGAACGTAACAGGGTATGTGCCCTACGACATGTGTGGACCTAGCATGACTGTGTGTGGCTGCTAACACCCCTCAGGATGGGGATGCCACATCCATCAGTCCCCAGTCCCTGGTCTAGCAGTGACACACAGATGTTGCCTGGCGCATAACTATCGTCACACATCCACACGTCATTATCAGTCCTGGACGAAGGCAGTCAGGGCCTTTCCTTCACATGGGCTGGCACTCCTCTCCGTGTTGTAGGGGGTGTCTGGCCGTTAACCCTGTTCCCCCAGCACGTCTCACTCATCTTTGTGTTGAGGTGTTTGACAGTCGCTTCTGTGCCCGTGTTTGCCTGGAGCCTGGGAGGTGGAATATGCCCATGTCACCCAGGTCAGACATGGCCGTGTATGCCAGGCACAGATCACCACAGAGCAGATGTGCTGTGAAGATTTACAGCCGGAGTCCCCTTGGCCGTGCAGCTTGTGACACATGTCCTAGCACCGTCATCCCGTCTTGTGGAGCGTTTGCGGTCCTTCCGAGTGCTGCAGGCGTCAGGTTAGCTACATGCTAGATGTGCCATTAGACACAGTCATTGCTCTGGTGTGTGATGTGTACAGGGGTACAATGAACACCCCTGATGTGGATGCGATTCCATCCAGACCAGGAGGCCACAGTGGAATGTCTTCACACCCACATTGCCATTGTGTGTGTTGACAGAGGTTACCGACAGGTGTGGTAGCCATTTCCTGAACATGTCCACCATCTTTAATGGCGTACCACCTACATGTGACATTGGGACGAACATGTCCTTCACACTGGGTAGGGCTGCACCTTCTCTGGCATGTAGTAGCAGGCCATAGCTCTGGCACCAGTTATACATGTCTATGGCGCGCTAGGTGGATGGCCGTGTCACGTGGGGTGTTGGGTATGGTGGCGGTGTGTAGTCATCTGCATACCTTGTCTGCCACAATCCCCTATGATTGTATGCACATTGGGCGTTCGAATGCCGTATGGCAGGGGCCCAGGACTGAGCCCTGTGGGCCTCCAGTGGAGACCAGAGATGACTGTGACACGGCAACAGGAACACCAACCCTGTGTGGTGTGACCTCCAACCTTTCTGAGAAGCATCGGGTGACATATGTCCCCACATGTATGCTGGCGAGCATTTCCATGAGTCCCATGTGAAGTGTGCTCTGAGCGCTACCACCAGGCATGGTACTGTGTGCAAAGCCGCCTATCCCCATCAATGGCCTTGGTGACCACTCCAGATAGGGCGAGCAGGTTCGGGAGGCAGGATCCGCACTTGACTATGTTGTTGTGGGTATGTCACGGTATTGGCTGTACACGCTGTCTGTATCCATGGGCACCTATATGGACCTCCCCACAGCTTTGCAGACAAGGCTTGTCAAGCTGATAGGGTGTGGCTGTCTACAGTCCATAAGAGCACTACCCTGGCATAGTGGGTCCACAGATGCCACATGCCATCCATCGGGGACATAGCCCATAGTAAGGCTAACATGACACAGTGGCCGCATGTGTGGGCCGAGGGCGTCAATGAGGATGGGTAGCACACAGCCAGGGACACCATCGGTGCCCATTGGTGCTGTGTCAACCGCCATAGAGATATGGGATCACTCCAGGCCATATGAGATGTTTCGGAGGCTACAGTCTGGTGGGATGGATATGTCCCCTCTTGGGGGGGGGTGGATGTGTGCATGGAACATGTCCGCAGGTTTGTTGACAATGTCTGTGGGTGCAGTGACCGTTGTACCATTCCGGACCATTTCCGGCCATGTCTGTGCACCCCCAACCATGTCCTTACCACAGTTAGGGAAGGCCCTATGGTTGTCTCATGTGCCCTCTGCAGTACCACTCCCTGGCGGCCGTGGATGAGTGTATGTGTGGCCGTATGGTGACGCCGGTATGGATGGGAGATGGTATCCCTGGTACTGACATTACTCTGTCATGTATTAGCTCCAACTGGTGATGTACAGCTTGTCAGTGGCTGGGGTCCACCACACCATGTGCCTACCTGTGGTGGACAAGGTCCTGATGTTATCATGTTTGCCTGTTGCAGACATGCATGTGGGTGCTCAGAGAAGGCAGTCGTTAGGCGGTTTGCAGCCTGGCCTGTGTTCAACACTGGCATGGAGGGCGTGTAGGGTACCACACCGGTCGTATGATGTGTGTGGTTTGTTGTGGAGAGGTCATCACATAGGTCCCCCATGCCGGTGTTGGGTGCATGATGTGGATGACCAGTGGATCCACTATACGGTCTGGCATCACCATTGAGGGCTGTACATCCTGTGTGGGGCATATCCACACCATGTGTGATGGGCGGAACTGTCAGACATCCCCCCCTAGTGTGTATGGTACATGGCTGTTTAACAGTGGCCAGGTGTGAGAACACCTGGGACCGGTGGCGTAGTGTGTTGTGCCATGGGTAATGTTCCCAGGCTATGTATGGGTGGTTCATGTCACCCAATACGGCGCTGTTGTGAGAGCATGCACACTCACCAGTGTCCTCAGGACGTCTGTGCAGGTAATCCTGTGTTTGGGAGGGTTGTCTGTAGCTTGCAACAAACTGTAGGCCAGTCATACACATGGTTAATTGCACCTAGATATTCCCTGCTGCAACGGACATGTCTGTGGCATGGCGGGTTTCTGTTGTGTGGCTGGACACACACGGCGGTCCACATTCCGCCACCCATGCAGTCGCACCATGTGTATGCATGTCTGCTCTGTGCCGAGTCTAAGTGTCTGAGCATGCCCAGTAGGCAGCTGTGTAGATAGACACACAGCACAGTGCACACAGCGGCCGACTGCAGTTATACCCTGGATGCATGCCTGTATCCCCTTCGCAACGGCCACGTCTGTGGCATGGCCAGGTTGCTGTTGTGTGGCTGGACACACACGACGGTCCACATTCCGCCACCCATGCCGTCGCACCATGTGTATGCATGTCTGCTCTGTGCGAGTCTGAGTGTCTGAGCATGCCCAGTAGGCAGTGATGTACTGATCAGTAGGTAGTTGGTATTCCCGACTGCAGCACTAACGTGTTACTGTACGGCGACCTTGGGATGCTAACAGGCTGCGTGACTGCGCACTCTGAGCTAACTCCCGATCGGGCGCATTGCCTCTGCAAATGATACCACCCACGTAGGGGTATGCCTCCTGACAGCGCTCTGCTCAGTAAATTCGGTAGCGCGTTCTGTAAATGCTTCATACTGTAGTGTGTTCATGTAGATAGGCGTAGGTTCGTCCCCCGTCCCTTCCGTGTGTGTGTGTGTGTGTGTGTGTGTGTGTGTCTCTGTGTGTGTGTGTTTCCAGCTGCCTCTGCGAATGAACATGCTTTTAGGCGCTTCGCAACACATATCTTGGCTATTGCCAACTATTGTCTTGCGGGTGATGTCACCAGCCTACAAGTATGCCTCTGACAGCGCTCTGTTCAGTAAACTCGGTAGCGCGTTCTGTAAATGCTTCATACTGTAGTGTGTTCATGTAGATAGGCGTAGGTTCGTCCCCCGTCCCTTCCGTGTGTGTGTGTCTCTGTGTGTGTGTGTTTCCAGCTGCCTCTGCGAATGAACATGCTTTTAGGCGATTCGCAACACATATCTTGGCTATTGCCAACTATTGTCTTGCGGGTGACGTCAGCAGCCTACAAGTATGCCTCTGACAGCGCTCTGTTCAGTAAACTCGGTAGCGTTCTGTAAATGCTTCATACTGTAGTGAGTTCATGTAGATAGGCGTAGGTTCGTCTCCCGTCCCTTCCGTGTGTGTGTGTGTGTGTGTGTGTGTTTCCAGCTGCCTCTGCGAATGAACATGCTTTTAGACGCTCCGCAACACATACCTTGGCTATTGCCAACTATTGTCTTGCGGGTGACGTCAGCAGCCTACAAGTATGCCTCTGACAGCGCTCTGTTCAGTAAACTCGGTAGCGCGTTCTGTAAATGCTTCATACTGTAGTGAGTTCATGTAGATAGGCGTAGGTTCGTCTCCCGCCCCTTCCGTGTGTGTGTGTGTGTGTGTGTGTTTCCAGCTGCCTCTGCGAATGAACATGCTTTTAGGCGCTCCGCAACACATACCTTGGCTATTGCCAACTATTGTCTTGCGGGTGACGTCAGCAGCCTACAAGTATGCCTCTGACAGCGCTCTGTTCAGTAAACTTGGTAGCGTTCTGTAAATGCTTCATACTGTAGTGAGTTCATGTAGATAGGCGTAGGTTCGTCTCCCGTCCCTTCCGTGTGTGTGTGTGTGTGTGTGTGTTTCCAGCTGCCTCTGCGAATGAACATGCTTTTAGGCGCTCCGCAACACATACCTTGGCTATTGCCAACTATTGTCTTGCGGGTGACGTCAGCAGCCTACAAGTATGCCTCTGACAGCGCTCTGTTCAGTAAACTTGGTAGCGCGTTCTGTAAATGCTTCATACTGTAGTGAGTTCATGTAGATAGGCGTAGGTTCGTCTCCCGTCCCTTCCGTGTGTGTGTGTGTGTGTGTGTTTCCAGCTGCCTCTGCGAATGAACATGCTTTTAGGCGCTCCGCAACACATACCTTGGCTATTGCCAACTATTGTCTTGCGGGTGACGTCAGCAGCCTACAAGTATGCCTCTGACAGCGCTCTGTTCAGTAAACTTGGTAGCGTTCTGTAAATGCTTCATACTGTAGTGAGTTCATGTAGATAGGCGTAGGTTCGTCTCCCGTCCCTTCCGTGTGTGTGTGTGTGTGTGTGTGTTTCCAGCTGCCTCTGCGAATGAACATGCTTTTAGGCGGCTCCGCAACACATACCTTGGCTATTGCCAACTATTGTCTTCGGGTGGCGTCAGCAGCCTACAAGTATGCCTCTGACAGCGCTCTGTTCAGTAAACTTCGGTAGCGTTCTGTAAATGCTTCATACTGTAGTGAGTTCATGTAGATAGGCGTAGGTTCATCTCCCGCCCTGTCCGTGTGTGTGTGTGTGTGTGTGTGTTTCCAGCTGCCTCTGCGAATGAACATGCTTTTAGTCGCTCCGCAACACATACCTTGCCTATTGCCAACTATTGTCTTGCGGGTGCCGTCAGCAGCCTACAAGTATGCCTCTGACAGCGCCCTGTTCCGTAAACTCCGTCGCGCGTTCTGTAAATGCTTCATACTGTAGTGAGTTCATGTAGATAGGCGTAGGTTCGTCTTCCGCCCCTTCCGTGTGTGTGTGTGTGTGTGTTTCCAGCTGCCTCTGCGAATGAACATGCTTTTAGGCGGCTCCAACACATACCTTGCCTATTGCCAACTATTGTCTTGCGGGTGGCGTCAGCAGCCTACAAGTATGCCTCTGACAGCGCTCTGTTCAGTAAACTTCGGTACCGCGTTCTGTAAATGCTTCATACTGTAGTGAGTTCATGTAGATAGGTGTAGGTTCGTCTCCCGCCCCTTCCGTGTGTGTGTGTGTGTGTGTGTTTCCAGCTGCCTCTGCGAATGAACATGCTTTTAGGCGCTCCGCAACACATACCTTGCCTATTGCCAACTATTGTCTTGCGGGTGGCGTCAGCAGCCTACAAGTATGCCTCTGACAGCGCTCTGTTCAGTAAACTCGGTAGCGCGTTCTGTAAATGCTTCATACTGTAGTGAGTTCATGTAGATAGGCGTAGGTTCGACTCCCGGCCCTTGTGTGTCTGTGTGTGTTTTTGCAGCTGCCTCTGCGAATGAACATGCTTTTAGATGCTCCGCAACACATACCTTGCCTACCAGCGGCCATTCCTGTACGGCTGTTGCCACCCACCTGTACATGTGCCTCTGCTGGTGGTGTGCTCGGTGGTCCACGTGGCGCATACCATACCTGTGTTATGCGTTTGTGCAGTTGGGTATGTGGGGGTGTGGTCAATCACCATGCGTGCTACATGTGTGTGTGTGTCCAAGCTCCCAGCTGCATGGGTTCATACGGTATGGCTTTGAGGTTTACTTGGAACACCCATATCCTGGCGCCATCCATGGGTTTGTGGATGGCGGGGCGCGCTGCGTGTACTGCTTGTGTGCTTCTTGTGGTCGGCGACCTCCGTGGCGTGTTCTCCACGTGTACCCTACTATGGTGTGGTGGGGTGCTGCTGTGTGCATTACACTCACGGGCCTGCGGATGTGCCCGTGTGTATCTCTTTCTTTGTATATCTATGTACCTATGTTGCGGCCGTACCGCTGCTCTCCCATGGACAGCTGTCTTCCCCATGTATCGCATATTTGCACGGCTGACTCATATTACTGTGGTGCGTTGCATATCCACACATTGTCCATGCACTGTCCGTATTCCAGAACACCTCATAGACATCTGCTGGATTACATGGCAGACAGCTATCCTTGCTGTCCTGACACTTTACCCATACCACGACATACACCTTGTGTGTATTTGCCTATTTATGGTGTGTGTATGTCTAAGTGTGCTGTATGCATGGCCGTGTGTGTGTCGCGCTATAGCCATGTGTGCAGCTGTCGCCACTATGGGTATCCTTGTGGACCGCTGTTACATGTGCGTCTGCACATACCTGCAGACTGTACTACCCCTGCGGCGGCAGCGGCCTTAGATCGCCCGGTGCCCTAGGCTGTGGGGCTACATTGCGCCGCCAGCACAACACATGGTGCACCCATCTTGATATACCTCGTGACCGCCTACTAGACAGGTGGCCCTACTAGGCGGCGGCCTGGGCAGCCGCAGGATTGGCGTATGCTACGGCGGCTATGGGCACATCACAAGGCACCGTCTACAGTCGGTGTTGTACGGCGTCTAGAGTATAACACCACAGGAGGGACCTCCTCAGCTATGCTGAAGAATGCGTATGTAGATAGATTAGTAGGTGGAGGGTTGGCCACACACCAGGGCTGACCGATGGATAACTGTTGAGGCATCCTTTGAGAAGCAGGTGGAGCAAACACCCGTAGCGGAATGTAGTGTAGATGCAGATGTAGGGTTAACATACATTTGTCCACTCTGTCAGTTCTGTACCGTTGTATTACAGTGATATGCTATGCATATCTTCCATATACATTGTTAGGTCTCTGATTGTTGAGGGTCGGCATAGTACAATATCATGTAATACGTGTGTTCATAGGATGCTTTCTGACATGTTGACATACGTGTGTGTCGTTAGCAGTGCGTCTGTGCTTTCTATGCTGTGGCTACATGGTCATTGTTCGCATTGAAAGTGACAAATGGAAGTGTAAGGGTGGATACTTAAAGCCTGGATGCTCCCATGTTATGTGTTAGTCTCACGGGGCCTACGGGTGATAAGCGCATACATGTCTATGAAGAACCTTTGGATAACATATGTGACCTGTCGTGCACGATATGTTTATGTTGACTGTTCCATCTACCTATGTGTGACATGGTTTGTGGCCATAGGGTGCCAGCGAGTCTTTATTGTTGATTAGGTGTTGTCCATGGTCAATTGACATCAATCCTATTAATTCAATGAAGGATGTCTTTCATTGGTGAGTAGCGCCATAGTTCGACCATCGTATGTCTTTCCCAGCTGGCGTTGATATTGTGCCATTGGTATGGTTGCACAGGTCACCCATCTGTTCCGCTGTATGGTAGCGTGTGATCCCCAGTTATGTGCTGGCAGATTGAGTGCTGTATACTCCGGTATCTGCCCAGCGGTCTGGCTTTGTATGGGGAGTGTCTACTGTAGTCCCTATCTGTATTTCCTGGGTTATGCCTTGTAACAGCTGTGTGATTCCCCCAGGTTTGCAGCTATGGGTGCCATCCTGGCCGTACGTTCGTCCATCTATGGGAACTGCCTACTGGACACTAGTATAGGGCTGTACACATTACACTGCTGCATTCTGCATTTTCCGGTGGATGATTGGCATTATTAGTGCGGTGTAGCGCATATGCCATGGCCACGTCCCTCACACGGGCGGGACAACGAACCATCTGCCAATCCACACAGAGACCCATTTATGCATACCCACCATCCCATGTCTGCAACCCTCGACAGTACCCATTGCACATCCTTCATGTGTGCGGGTATGGGATGTGAGCATGCGTCTATGGACACGGCGACCTGGCGAGTCCTATTCATATGTCCTGCATTTCATGGACACTTGTCATCACCCTTGTACTGCGCTTGTGGTGCTTATATCTACCTGTGCGTAGTCACGGCTGTCACTTCTTCTGGGTGCATGATAGCAGCCTGTTGCCAACACCTAAGGACAAATGATCGGGTCCAACTATGGACATCGATGTGCATATGTAAAGTGTAGAACATGTTGGACTGTGTCCATTCGGCCAGTGGTTTTGACTGCCGCTGTATGTTCCCGGTCGCGGATGTCTGTTTGCCTACCCATATTATGTAGTGCTACGGAACCCGTGTCCTTCCACAATTAACCCATATGGTGTTACTGTGGTCCTGCAGGTTGGCAACTGCTTTAAGTAATCCTCAGAGGTCCCATTGTGAACTATCCGCCACTGTATTGCCATTATAACACAGCCGGTACATGTAGAACCTATATATTCATGACAGGATGTTCTTTATGTGTGGGAGCGCCATACTTTAACCATGCTATGACCTTCCTAGTTGACGTTGTTGGTGTGCCATTACTATGTGTTCCACAGGTCGCCCGTATGTTCAGCGGAGTGGGCGGGTGATCCCCACATACTTGCTAGCACCTTGGCTGCTGTATGCGCCGGGATTCGCCGCGGCAGGATGGATGTCTACGGGGTGTGTCTACTGTTGTTTCCATCTGTATTTCCTGTGTTATGCCTTACTACGGCTGTGTGATTCCACCAGGTTTGCTATTATGGGTGCCATCTTGTCCGTACGTTTGTCCATCCTTGGGAAATGCCTACTGGACACTGATGTAGGGCTGAACACATTTCACACCTGCTTTTAGCATTACCCAGTGGATGCTTTGCATCCTTAGTGGGGACTAAGGCACGTGCTATACCCACAGCCCTCCCACGGGGCGGGACAACGGATTATCTGCCAAACAACAGCGAGCCCCATTTTGCATACCCAGGATCCCATGGCTGCAACCCCCACGGTACGCATTACACATCCTTCATGTGTGCGGGACTGGGATGTGGGCGCACTTCTATGGACACGACAATCTGGGGATTTCTGTTCATATGTCCTGCATGTCATGGACAGGTATCATCAACCTTACACACGCTGGTGGTGCATATGTCTAGCTGTGCCGTAGTCACGGCTTGTACTCTGATTGGTCGATCACAATGGGATGAAGGTGTAAGCGTAAATATTTTTGGAGTCCTACAATGGACACCGATGTGCATATGTAAAGTGTAGAGCGTGTTGGACTGTCACCATCTGGCCAGTGGTTTTGACTGCCGCTGTATGTTCCCCAATCGTGGATGTCTGCTTGACTACCCATATTATGTATTACTTGGCCTATCTATATCCACGTGCCAGTAAGCGGAAATACAGCAAACCTTGCGTCCTGCCCATCTTCATAAGCGACATTATGGAACATATATCGGCCAAAGAGACAATGACAAAAGCGATAGACTCCACAGTCAAAGATACTGAGCTCTTTCACCTACTAACATGGGGCATCGTCGAGTGCGAAATGCATGACATAGTCGTCCCTTATACACTTCCTTCAGAGTCAGTTTAAAGTCAAATAATCAATAAACCCGCTCATAGTTAAGTGGACAGTGCTCCAAGTCTTGATTATAGCGTGACATATACAAATCAGTGTTGCATACATTACTTCATGGAAACAATAATACGACAACAATGTGTTAATATAAATACAATATTGGTAAATACAATCAGTATCTTGAAACATAGTTGATAATTGTTGTGAGTAAACCTTGGAATGTAGTGTGTTGATCAGGATATTTTATATCAATGTGTATAATTGTAGCATTACGATTCCAAAGCATGGAATCAATAAGTACTATTTAAGCATATATTTTACAATTATGAATGTAAATGAGTGGAGGACACATCCTTAACCTTCCCTGCTTCCAGTGGATCACACACGCACACTTTCGCATTTCGAATTGTGGGTTCGCGCAGGCGCACATGCATATCCGTATTCTGTTTATATATGTTTACTGGGTCTGTGTGGTTCGTGTTTTGTGTTAGTTGTGACTATTCGGTAACATATGTCTGATCCGGTTGGCGGGCGTGTGCAGAACGCACTTACAACTTTATACATGTAACAGTCTTTGCAGCATGGGCGCGTTACGTACCGTTCACATCTATATGTTCTATAGTCGTAATTCAAGCGTGACTGCATTCACGTTTGCGGTTACTGTGACCACTACCGTTAGCTGTTCGGTGTCATTAATATGCATACCCATGGTACTTACGTACATTTATATATCCCCGCACTCACGCCGCGTCACAGGCATCCATTCTCCTGCTGGGAAAGGTGCGGTACTGCATGTTAAACATTCCTTATTCCCCCTCGCTCATGGCCCAGGATGCATATGTCGTGACCGCAGGGATGTTCAGATGACAGGTGCTTATATCCCCTACGCATACAGGCCTTCGTTTGTCAGGGTGTTGCTCTGGTGCTTTGGGTTTGGTCTTGTCCGCCCAGTGTGCGGAACTGCCCTGACCGTGTACGAATGTTAGATGAGTCACATGGGCACGTTTTGTCCGTGTCTATGGTACGATGTCACCCCCCGCAATTATTCATATTCGTGTGCGGCGATTGGCGGTGTACCCGTTGTAGATCATGTTATACTAATTGCACACGGTCGGTCGAGCGGACCTATTTCCATTACTAACCCTCGGCATGTCTGACCTGTGTGGCACTATTACATGGGTTTACCATTGCGTGGCGCCTTTCACTGTGCCACAGACATGTCCGTTGCTTGGTTTGGGCGGTTCGCTGTGCTACACACATTTAACATGGCGGAACAGGTTGAACAGCTCAGCCACGGGGACATCGGGTTCTCCGTCGCTGTTTAGTGTTGAATCGCTATGTGGAGTTTGTTTCACAAAGCGAGACAATGTCGACATTAGTAGCGGACATCTCGCGCGAATGCGTCCGCACCGCCGCGGGTGTCGTATGTCTGCGTTTGGGCGGCGGACAGGCATTATGCTGTGCCATTATGTCTGGGAATATATGGTTTCTTGCCATAGATGATATGCCATACTAGCAATGACCTGCGTCTGGGTGTGGGTACTGCTGTATTACCCACGGGAAGAGTGGCCTTAGGTTAAGTGGTGCCCTAGGCAGAAGTTGCCACCGCCACATCACCGCTACCCCCTCCTGGTCTACCTACACCAAAGAAAGTCTGGAAAGGTGACCCGGTAGAGCAGCGCCCTAGGCGGCTGCCTACTTGACCTATGCCTAAGGCCGGCTATGTGTGTGGTCCCCGGGCATCGGACTCGGGAGCAGCGCCCGTCTGCCGTGGGTATGTCCAGCATTACCCACATCCAGCCGTGGTGTATTGCCATGATGTTCCATGTGTACAGTGGTGCGGTTACCATACATATGCCTTTCTCAAAAGCCGATTTCACACTTCTGAACACTACTGTGGTCTCCTTTAAGGCCCCTGAGCCAGTGGTGAACATTACTCAAACCGCTGCATCACGTACATATGCCTTCCACCAGCACCTACAGGACTGCATGGATCAGGCAATCCCATACAAAACTGAGACTCTTTGTACCACAGACAAGCATCCAGTCTGGTGGACCCCAGCCATGAACAAGCTCTACAACGACAGGAGGTAGATACTACAAGTTAAAGCGGAATACTTGTAAGGTAACACACCCTTGCTCATTATATGTGAAGAACTACAAGCTGTCATGAAATCATCCAGGGGAAATTCAACAGAGAAATTAACAAGGACTCAACAGACATTCATATGTCCTTCTTTAGCTATGTTGGACACCTGGGAGGACACTCCCAGATATGCTCAAACCGGGTTCACAATGATGTGAAGATGACTGAACCTACACACATTGCCAGCATACTGGCTGACATGTTCAGTGCTAACATTTCCCCCCTCCCCCCTACATGGAGAGATATCTATACCAGAGACTTGTAGATCCTGGAACATCTGTACCACAGGTGGGAAATGCTGTCTCCAAGGCAGTGAACACAGCATCCATGGGACCAGATGGTGTCCCAGCTGTGTACTCCATGAACTCTATGGGGAATTAAACCCACACTTAGGACAGCTGTTTAATCTTAGCCTCACCTCAGGATACATACCGAGTAGTAGCACAAGGCGACTGTAGTCACACTTCACATAGATGGTGCCTCCACTGACCCTGGTTATTACCATCCCATTAGCTTGACAAGCCTTATCTGCAAAGCCATGGAGAAGGATCATAATGGAACTCATAGATAAAGACATAGGGGACTCGCATACTTTGGATACAACCCAGTTTAGCTTGGTCAAAGTCAGATCATGCCTTTTACACGTGTTTGACTTTGTAGGATCAGTCACCAAGGCCATTGATGACGGTAAAGCAGTCCATACAGCCTACCTCAACCTGGCAAAGGCCTTGACACAATACCCCCTCGGGTATCATTGATAAACCCGTCATCTTGAGCGTAAATCCATACATCGCCATATGGGTTTGCAAACTGGCTAAGTCACAGAACACACATGGTCATAGTTGCTGGCGCCATGTCATACTCACAGCCAGTCACAGGTGGTGTCCCATGGGGCTCAGTCCTGGGTCCACTATTTTTCAGCATCTACGTTACCAAAGTACAGGCAAACACAAGGGTTATGGGTGACAATGTTTGCAGATGACTGCAAACTGGGTGCCATAGTCAGACACACATCTGACACAGATATCCTTCAGGAGTGCCTCACAGATGTGGATAAGTGGTGCCAGACACATGGCCTACAGCTAAATGCCAGGAAATGCATAGTCATACCCTTCGGGAAGAACAAGGTTACCCCTAGCTACCATATAGGTGGCAATCCACTGAGCACAGAGGGAGTTACCAGGGATCTGGGGACCCGGGTTGTTGTTAACCGTTTGTTAGACACACACGTTGCTAATGTAGTTAGGTAGACCTTCCACATTGCCCACATCATCATGAAGGGATTCACATGTAGATCAGGGGAGGTCATTGTCCCCTTGTACTCATCACTCATTAGACCTATGATTGGGTACAATGACCCGTCCAGAATGTATCTGACCCAACACCTGCAGCAGCTGGAAAGGCACCAACAGTTCATCAACAAACAGATGCAGGGTCTCAGGAATATGTGTTATACTGACCAACTGAAAGAATTCCAGCTGTATACAGTTGCATACCACTTGCCCAGAGGTGACCTGTGCCTGGCATACAAGGCCATGTCGAACCCAGATCTGATGACTATGCTTCACCTAAAGAAGTTAGATCCCTCAGAACCACAAGGGCAGGTGACATACACCTTGGCACTGTCATTAATAGAACGTGTTGTTGGGACAGATTCATCACCCAGACACTCACTATGCTGTGGAACAACATCCCAGTACATGTGAGGGCAAGCACCTCGCTGGCCTTGTGTTAGTAGTTTGACATGGATGTCTGAATTGATTTATTTAAGTAACCTTCTAAATGAATATTTACATTAGCACATTGTGAATCTTTACATTTCGTTGGTCTATTTTACATTAGTCATAATCATACGGTTTATCTGTATATATTATGGTTCATTTATATTACTAGGTGTCTGCAGTTCTGTTAATATATTGGCACAATCCGTAGAACATATATATGTAGCTTACACAGTCAGACATTTGGAAAACATTCTGTTGGTTCATCTTTCATATATATACATATATTTCTATATTTCTATGAAGAATGTACCTTTCGAAGCAATGTCTGATGTCCTCACTGTGTGGAATCTGTAACCCAAGTAAAGTTTGTTTGCTTGTTTGCCTTTAAGGCATGTAATTAATACCTAGCACATCTAATTTACTGACCAATTAAGGGTTGTAAATGTAGTAGGTTGGACTGCATTGTATGTATTCTGAATAAGTCTGCTTATGAAGCAGACGAAAACAGCATAAATAAACTATGGTGAGTGCATTTAATTCCTGGTGTGCTCTGAGTGGTCACTGGGGGTGTGTACAGTACCTGGTCTTTGCTTTGGACTTCATCGGCTGGTTGTCTGTGTTTGTTGTATGGGGAATGTCAACTGTAGTCCCTATGTGTATTACTTGTGTAATGCCTTACTACGGCAGTGTAATTCCACGGGTTTGCAGTTATGGGTGCCATCTTAGTCATACGGTTGTCCATCCATGTGAATTGCCTACTGGACACTGGTATAGGGCTGTACACATTTCACACCTGCATTTTGCATTCTCCGGTAGATGGTTTGCATTAGTAGCGGAGAGTAAGGCAGGTGCTACGCACACATCCCTCCACGGGCGGAACAAAGGATTGCCTGCGAAACAACACGAGGCCAGATTCTACATACCCAGACTCCCTTGACTGCAACAGTCGACAGTACCCATTACACATCCTTCATGTGTGCGTGTCTTTGATGTGGGCGCAGTTCTATGGACCCGGTACCGTGGGTATTTCTGTGCATGTGTGCTGCATTTCATGGACAGCTATCATCAACATTGAACACGCTTGCGGTGCATATGTGTACCTGTGGCGTGGTGGCGACAATGAGATCACGTGAGTAATGCAGGAAGCTAGCAGGCATTCCATGAGTGGAATTTTTGGGTCCTACAATGGACACCGATGTGCATATGTCAAGTTAGATGTTGCTGGACTGTGTCCACCTGCCTAGTGCTTTTCACTGCTGGTGTATGTTCCCCAATAGCGGATGTGTGTTTGACTACCCATTCTAGATGGTGCTACATAACCAGGTGATTTAGTACTGTGAACAAATGTCATACATCCAAAGATGCTGGTTAGCAACTGCTTCATATGAACCTCAGACATCCCAATGGGACATATCCGTCACTGTATTTCCAATATAACACCACGGAACATGTTGATCACCTATATATTCATTTAACCATGTTGTCTTCATAGGTGGGAATGCCATAGTTTACATATCCTACTTGGCGTTGTGTGTGTGCCATTAGTATGTGTTCCACAGGTCGCACATCTGTTCCGCTGTATGGTAGCGGGTGCTCCTCATTCTGTTGCTGGCAGATTGAGTGCTGTGTGCGCCCGGTGTTGTACGGTCCGACTGTGTATGTGGAATGTCAACTGTAGTCCCTATGTGTATTTCCTGTGTTATGCCTTACAGGTGCTATGTAATTTCTCCGGGTTTGCAGTTGTGGGTGCCATCTTGGCCATACGGTTGTCCATCCATGACAATTGCCTACTGGACACTAGTATAGGGCTGTACACATTTCACACCTGCATTTAGCATTCTCCGGTGGATGGTTTGCATTATTAGCGGAGAGTAAGGCAGGTGCTACGCACACATCCCTCCCACGGGGCGGGACAAAGGATTGCCTGCGAAACAACACCGAGACCACAGTCTACATACCCAGAATCCCTTGACTGCAACAATCGACAGTACCCATTACACATCCTTCATGTGTGCGGGACTGTGATGTGGACGCAGTTCTATGGACCCGGTACCCTGGGTATTTCTGTGCATCTGTGCTGCATTACATGGACAGCTATCAGCAACATTAAACATGCTTGCGGTGCATATGTGTACCTGTGACGACAATGAGTTCAGGTAAGCATTGAAATAAGGCGGCATTCCTGTCTTTAGACAATTTTTGGGTCCTACAATGGACACCACTGTGCATATGTAAAGTGTAGAGCTTGTCAGACTGTGTCCTTGTGAGCAGTGGGTTTCACTGATGCTGTGTGTTCAACAATCGCAGATGTCTGCTTGACTACCCATACTGTGTAGTGCTACAGGAACCATGTTTTCCGATACCACAACCCAATGGTGTACATCCAATGTTGCAGGTTAACAAACACTGTCATACCCAGAGGTCACGATTGGAAGGTATTGCCACTTTATTATCGGAACAACACCTCCAGACTGTGTAAATCACGGGGACATTTGCAATTGTAATTAGCAGACACGTGTCAATACATGTATGATAAGACATATTGTCATGCAGAAGTTAATCTATGTTATTTGGACATTGGCTTCTGCTTTTGGCATCCGTTGCTGTGAGTGTTGCCAGTTACCATACACATTGCTTGCTCAGAGGCAGACTACACAATTCTGCACACTACTGTGGTCTCCTTTAAGGACCCTGAGCCAGTGGTCGACAGTACTGCAGCCACTGCATCAATCACATTGCCATCTACCAGTACCTACAGGACTGCATGAACCAGGCATTCACTTACCCAACTGTGGTTCATTGTACCAATGCCAAGCATCCAGTGTGGTGTACCCCAGCCATACACAGGATGTACAACACGAGGAGGTGGCTACTACAAGGTGGAGCAGACACCTTGTGAGGTATGACACCCTTGGTCATCATATGTGTAGAGTTACACACTGTCATGAAATTGTTCAGGGCACATTCCACAGATATACCTACATGGACCTGGCTAACAATCATACCACCTTCAGTTGCTATGCTCAACACCTGGGAGCTCACTCCCACATATGCTCTGACTGGGTTCACATAGAGGTGGGGTTTACTCAACATACACACATTGCCAACATACAGGCTGACAAGTCCAGTGAGGACATCTCCACACCCTCACCCACACATGAGGAGATGTGTGTACCAGCGGTTTGTGGTCACCAAATGTTCTGTGACACACAGGTGGGACATGCTCTCTCCAGGGTAGTGGACATAGCATCCATGAGACCAGCTGGTGACGCCGCTGTGTACTCCACTATCTCATTTAGGAATTGGACCCACAGTTAGGACAGCTATGTCTTTGTAGCCTCACCTCAGGTAGGGTACCCAGGTTGTGTCACATGGCAGCTGTAGTCCCACGTCACAGGGCCAATACCTCCACTGAGGCTGGTTATTACTGTCCCATTACCCTGAGGAGACCTATCTGCAAAGACATGGGGAGGGATCATACTGCGGCTCGTACATGACTGCATAGGGGACATACATACTTTGCATCACACACGGTTTGTCTTGTTCAGGGGCGGTTCATGCCTTTAAAGCATGGTTGACAGTTTCGGGACAGTCACAGAGGCCATTGATGGGGGTGTTGCAGTCCATACAGCCTACCTCGACCTGGCAAAGGCCTTCATCACATTACCCCCCTCAGGTATCGTTGATAAACCCATTGGCTGGGATGTGAACACGTACATCACAGAATGTGTTGTAAACTGTCTATGTGACACAACCCACACGGTCATAGTTGCTGGCAGCATGTCAGACCTACTGCCTGTCACAAGTGGTGTCCCATGGGGCCCTTCCATGGGTGCACTCCTGTCATACACCTACATTTTCACGGTACAGGCACACACAGGGGTGCTATGGGCAACAGTGTTTGTAGATGACTGCAAAACAGGTGCCATAGTGGGACGGACATCTGACACAGATATCCTTCAAGGGGCCTCCCAGGTATGCATATCTGCTGTCAGGGACATGTCCCACAGCTAAATGCTAAGTAATGCAACATCATACCTGTGGAGAACTACTAGGTCACCCCTGTCCAGCATATAGGTGGCTGTACACTCAGCACAGGGGTGATTACCAGGGATCAGGGGACAGAGTTTGTCGGTCACCATTCATTCCACACACGTTGCTATCGTGGTTGTGTGGGACTTCTACATTGCCCACCTGTTTGTGCAGGGATTCACATCTACATCAGGCTAGGTCATTGTCTCCTTGTACCCATTACGTGTTACACCTATGATCTACTACATTGCCCCATTCAGACTGTATCTGACCATACACCTACAGCAGCTGGGAAGCCCACATAGGTTAATTGTTGTACAGATGCAGGATGACATCATTTTGTGTAATGCTGCCCCACTTGTAGGACCCCTGCCACATTCGTCACATACCTGCTGTTTAGTGTTGACCTGTGCCTGACATACAAGGCCATGTCAACCCATATGTCATGTGTATGCTTCACCTACTGTATCTGCATCCCTCAGAACCACTAGGGCAGGTGACATTTACCTTGTCACGGTCATTAATGGGATGTGTTTGAGTGACACATATATCACCCAGACACTCATTATGCTGTGGATCTACATCACAGTACATGTGAGACAGAGATCCTTCCTAGCCTTGTTCGCGGGTATGTTGTCCATTGGATGGAGAATTGCAGGTATAGGCCAGGGATTACATCATTATCAGTGCTTGGCGGAGGTACAGCAATATCATGAGTATTTTATCTGAAGCACAGAAGGTTGGCAAAGTCATCCTAACTATGGTGTAGTATTATGGCTGAACCTGGGACGATGGCCTACCCTGTACCTATGGACGTATGAACCTATATTCATAGTTTGTCACATTTACAATTGTCTATCCACTATACTCTTTCTCCAGTGTATATTTCTGTGGCACATGATTGTCCTCTGTATTACATGCAGGTATGCTGTGTACAGTGCAGATCGTCACTGTTGATGACAGTGTATCTGTGTCCCTAACACTGTGATACTGAGGACTACCACACATCCTTCACAACATTACATGCATATGTCCATTCTATTCTTCTTTGGCCTATGGGGGGGGGTGTTAAGGCAAACATTACTCAAGTCCCTGTTTGTGCATGCTTCATGTTGGTGTTTGACCAGGCTCCGTTGCAGTCATGTGTTGGACAGTAGTGTGTCTGTGTGTTTGCCATGTGTTTTATTGCGGTACATCTGTGGGAGGTGTAGTTGGCACATGTTCCTCTTTGCAGGGACACCCATCCTGGGGTTTGTGTCATGCATCTGCACTTGGCACGTGCCATATGTCCTGTACTATTCCCACAGTCGTGTATGCCTTCATGCACTACTACTGCGTGTTACTGGCTGTTTGTATGTGGTACACATGGACATTGTGATGGTTGGCTTGACCTATTCCCATGCTAGAACGTACACATCTGTCAATTAAGTTTTTAAATCAAACTGTAACACTCATTCGTATTTTCACAATGACAGTCAATAACACAGGAAGCTGAGATTAATAACGTTTTACTACTGTGCAGCAGGAGGCAAAGAAGTATGCAGTAAAAGTTTAGACATTTGTTTAACTCTATACATGTTACATCTGTATGAGCATTCTGTATACTATCATCTTTTGCACACATTAATGATGTGGTCAGTCACAAGGCATTTACATCGCTAGAGTCCAGAGCATTGTATTCCTACAACAGTGCTCAGGTAATGCTTATTAAATGTTTTCCCATGAGGATAGCACAACCTTGCGAGCCACATATTCAATTAGACTGTACTTCGGTAAATTCTGCTCTGTCACGGTTCCAACACTGTTCAGATCCAGTCCTCACTCCATTTCCTACTAGGTTCCTTTGTCTCTCTGCTGAGCAGCTGTACTCTGTGTTAGAGCTCACAAGCCTATCCTCCTCAGTGGAAGGATGACAGATATACCTGTACATACATGTATTATTCTCTAACCGAGCAGATGACTAATGCTGAATGACATACACCTGCTGCACTGGTTACTGCTAGGGTCAGGGTTCAATCACACTGCAGCTACACTACAGGCAATTACATGCATGATAAGCTGTACTGCCATATTGTAAGGTAGAATAATATGCATTATACACTATTTGCTTCTAAAGTTGCACGTCATATATATGTTTAAATATGTATTTTGCTAACATTCTCCCTCCTTTGATTGCTTCTACTCTATCCAGAAACATATACAACATTATTTCATTCCCTAGCCTCTTCCTCTGTGGAGCGTTTAACTAGGCAAGTAATTTGTTGTACATTTCAAGAAGGATTGCATTTTCTATTGACAAATACCACTACAGGTCTTGATACATAGTCTCGGGTACAGATATGTCGCCAGAGTCCTGACTAATACTTACATGCAAAGTATCCCACAATAGACACATGCTCCCAATATGAGCAGAACAACACAAATGGCAATCATGATATTCAGTATGACTGACCCCATCCACCCAATGGTTTGTGGAAATGGTTCGTCAGTGGGTTTGGGCCTGGTTCCGCCATGGATGACACCTGCTGTATTACCTCTAGGTGGGCGTTGATTTTGGTCTCTTCATGTGGTAGTTGGACACAGCGATCTTCTTCAATAAGCGCGCGCGTACCAATTCTCAGCGCCACGGTGCAGTCGATGCGCTATTACATTTTGTGACACAACAGTTCTCATTGCATCCAGTTCATCAGTCACAAGTTCAAGGCGGAAAGTCACATTCATCCTTCCTCCGACAGGTTTGATAACTTCCTCTGTTCCTGATTGATTTCACTACTCCACAAGCTGGGAGTGTTGCAGCCCAGGTTATGGGGCTGTTACTCAACTCCATATGAATCGATATTCCTTTATCTCTTGCAGAAGACTGGAATGTCAGAACAGCTTCCATTTCACCCACTGGATTAGTAGGTTTCTCGACTGTGTTCCCTGTTCTTGGAGCTATATGTGTTATAGTTAGTTTCGCACCCAGAGGCAATTGTGCAGTATGTCATGTGACTGGAGCCAGATAACCCAAATAACAACTGCGGACCAATTCCCAGGTAACCATTGATATGCTTATTTCCCACAAACAACATAACAATATTCTACTTTACTACTGATGCGGGTTACCTCTGCATGTAACATTTTCCTGTCTCTAACAGAGGACTGTTTATACAATTCAGGATGTTTCTGCACATCCTTCCACATTGTTCTCATGATGTTTCAATACAAATAATGAATGGTGCTACAAGTAGTACTGTGATCTTTGGCTGTTATATGACATTCGTAAGACACAGTTATGTTACAAATACTCCCACCAACTGAAACTGTATCATGTTTATGATAACATACAATTCCTTTTTGTGTAACAGGTAAGTACATTGCCACGTTGTCCTGTGATCTCACAGAACCTGTATCAAAGTGTAAATATTCACAAGTCTCAATCTATCCCCAAGGGGACAACATGCATCGGAAGTCCTCCATATGATGTAGGTATGGCAGTACAAACACAGCAATTTAAAGTGTTCATAGTCTCTATATGCACATGCGTCATGCCTAGGTATCTGTTGAAGTGTGGAAGACACTCTGTGGCCAGTTCATCACGTATCAGTATTTGTATCCGTGTAGTTATATGCAGGTAAGGTCCCAGCAAATGTAAAGTAAACACAAACATGGTTAATAGGTGTATAATCATTAGGACAGCAAACAAAATGTCTTTGGGGTTGCTTTGTATTGTTATACAGTCTTGCCCGGGTGATTCAGGCTCTTTGGTATATCAGCTACAAGATGTCAATCAGACTTGATATCCTTTACCGGTTTGAAACATGTGAGGTGGACCCAGGGCGACCTCTCTGCAAACTTTACTGCAGTAGGCGTTGCCAACAGTACCGGTACAGACCTTCACAATTTCCACTTGGCAATAATGTTCTTTGGATAACAGTGACATACACACAGGATACTGGTGTCAGCTATCGTCCGTCTTCGTTTGCTCTTTATCTGTAAAGACTTTAACTGAAGAACAGTGTTATTGGTTAACAATCCTCTCATGTCACCTGCTAATGAGTCATCGACCTCCGGCTCTGCAGGCATGACAGCTTTCCACTCTGGCACATGATATGCCATTCCACATACTACTTGAAGTGGGTGCAGCACTTTACATTTGGAACTGTTGTCATGCTCAGCAATGCTAGAGGTAGACAGCACATGTAACTTCGTCTGGATGTCACCCACCAACCTCCTCTACTTATTTCTCGGGATCCCATTTTACGGCGCCAGCAATCATGCTGACTGTGGGTTGTACATGCAATTTACATTCATGGTAATACAAACTAATCCCCAGGTTGCGTGATTGTCTGGTTCACTACATGTGTTCTATTGTCACTGTAGCTTCTTTACAGCATGCCAGATCTAGGGATACTTTATTTTACTGGCACCTTTGCCACTGCTGCTGCATCAGTTCATGGTTGGGAATGCTTCTACCCATTTTGATTATATATATGTGTAATCACTAAACAGTATTTGTTCCCTTCACATTTATTCAGATGTATGAACTCCATACAAATAATGCGGAGCGGTTATGGTGGTGTGGGTAAACTCACTCCCTTCGGTTTAAATGCTCCCTGTGCATGATATCTACTGCAAATGTGACACGCTGCTCATGATGTTTGTATGTGGTTCGTAATTCTGTTATGTTAGGGGTATTCTGTTAACCAAATGTACCATCCCTCTGTTGAGACATGTCTCTACCCATGGCTCCACAAAGCCGCATATCTGAATACATTAGTCGTTAATATTGGCTTTATCACTGTGGATATGTGCAGTCCGTATTCAAGGATTGCTCTTCGTCATACCCACGTCGGCTTTTCTGCTTTCGTAGTTGATGTTTGCATTGTTTGTAAAATTTCTACTTCTAAACTGTCTGAGGTTTGTCATTCCTCATTCACACAAACACTTTCCAACTGTGAGGCTGCTTGTTTTGCAGATGCATGAGCTCATGCCTTACCTTTCCTACTGTTATCCTGTTGCTTTCTATGACCTGCACATTTACAATTACCTACTTTAGTGGGTAACTGAATGGAGTCTAATGCATTCAGGATCAATTGCTTATGATTAATCGGTTTACGGTGGATGTTATCATTCCCTATTCTTCCACTGCTGCTCATAAACATGCACTGTACAGACAACATACTGACTATCGGGACATATGTCCACACATCAGTTTTCGCTACAGTACAAGCACGTCTTAAAGCTATCTATTCTGCTGCTTGAGCAGACACGTTATGCTGCAGGGTTTGGCCGTCTACAATCTCATTATCAATAACTACTGCATAACCTACTTGATTCGTTCCTGTAGGACTCTGTCTACATGATCCGTACACATTAACTGTCACCTCTGCATCATCTAAGGGTATATCAGTGATATCATGTCTGTGTGTAGTTATTTAATCCATTTCGTATAGGCAACTGTGTGGTGTGCCATACACAGGTGTCGGACGTGACGTTGATAGGTTTCATGTTGTACAACGTTCAATCACCATATGAGGTTGACTCATTGGTAGGGTCAAACAAGACAGATGTCTAGCACGGGTCAGGAATGCTATCTTCTCTTGCAGCAGACTGATCGCAACTGCATGAGACATTCTCACAGTGAGAGGGTGGTCTAGTAACATTAAGGCGGGGGGCTTGTACTGCCATGGGTGCTACAACAACTGCCTGTACACAATGTGGCACTGACCATGCCACAGTGTCCAACTGCAATGAGTAGTAAGCTATGTAGCGTTGCTGACTTCCATGCTGTTGCATCGAGACTGACATCATATATCTCCGCTTACAATCTACAGTCTGACAACATGTGTTATGATTATTCAGGAGACCTACTACAGATGTTGAAGCTATCAATCGTTCTAGTCTGCAGAAAGCTGTTTCTGCTACTGTAATCCAGTGTAGTATGTGTTGTGCTGCCATAGGTGTATTAAAGATTAAGGCAGACAATACAGCAGATTCAGAAGCATTGTTTGGTAACCAGCTTTGACAAATGTTAGTCGGCCCAGACAGGACTTCATTCCCTTCTTGTTAGTTGGCTTGGGTGCTTATGAAATTGCTACCTTCCTATCGTCATGTGATGTTCTACCCTACTTGGATACCACATATCCCAGGTACTTGACCTGTATTCTCTGTAGTTGCAATTTATGCTTGCTTACTTTATGTCCCTGTTCTGCTGAATATCTCCATAATGCTATTGTATCTTCCATACATTGCTGCTGGGTAGGGGCCGCAAGCAGAATATCATCCACATAAAGTAGAACTTGACTGGCCCGGGTGGAGTTAACACGGAATGTAGCTAGCCATCCCCTGTGGGAATATCGTTGTACTTTCACAGTATCCCGGCGATAGGCGGGTATGGCTGTATCTGTTACCCTGAATGTACATGCAAAGCAATACGGACTATCTGGATGTATAGGTATTGCAAAGGAAGCATAGCTTATATGTACCACGGTAAGATACTTCTGTGGCGTGTTCATAGCATTGAATATAGTGTGTGGGTCTGGCACCATCGCTACCCTAAGTATTATTACATGATTTACAGCTTGTACATACTGTACCATCCGCCATTCCCCCTTTGTTTTCCGATCAGAAGATACAGGGGTATTGCATGGTGAATAGCGATTACTTTGTAGATGGGAATTCCCTCTGTGACTTTACAGATATCTTCTGGTGTCCACGGTCTATACACTACGGGGGTTGGGTCCTGGCCTTCCTGTCCTGCATGAGGGTTCGGTACTTCAATTAATTGACAGATATCCTCACTCTGTTCTAGTGACTGTCTTCTTACTCGGGTGTCCCTAGGTATGTTACGAGTTAGGGATGTGGTTTCAATAGCTTCTGTTACATTTGGTCGTTGTGCTACCTCTGTTGCCACAGGATAACGTGTGGGGACTAGCCTGCCCTCCGCTTCATATCCTGGATGTGGTATCGGAGGTGGTAGGGGTTGTGGGGGCTATCGGTACTACTGTATTATGATCTTCTCTGTGTATGCGTATGATGCTTTGCCATTTGTAGTGTTCTGTTCCCTTGGTTCACTACCTCAATCCACCTATGTGCATGGCGGATACCCAATTGTCGTTGTTTTGTCGCCTGCACATCTTAGGGCTGCCACCTTTTCAGATGCACAATGTGGGACATTAGTGTTGGGCGTGTAATTTTCAGGAAAAAGCATACCCACGGCCAGTACATAGGACAGGATTTCACTTTTTGCCAGGAGGGCGACCAATTGTTGGAGCATTTCAGTTGCTTATTCTGTTTATTATGATATTTTGTTGTTCCAGATACAAAATTACTGTTTTATGCTACCATTTTGAAAGATATCTGGGAAATGTTTTTCCTGAGATATCAGGACATTTGCCATTTGTTCGGTTTGTTTGCAGGACACAACTGGCCACAGAGGGACTGTCCCTCTCAGGGTGGGACAGGTGTTTACCCTAGGACATGTGCATCACATTTTCAGGGATTACAATGTTTCAGTAACGATATTTTGTGTGATATACCATCAATGTCATATTTATTACCCCATTTTGCTGCATAACTCACATTATGTGCTCTCTGCGATTGCATATACTTCCGTCACCCGTCAAGCGGATCACATGATCTGTTTCTTCAATAATCTCCCATATCCTCTACCACGACTGCTCGTACCCTTCTCTCATACCACGTGGTGTCTCCTTCCCTGTATCCACTGTAGTGTCTACAATCACTATTTACTCTGCTGTGTGTTCCCCTGACCTATGTTCAGATTTAACAGTATTTGGATAGGTCTTGACCGCTATCACAACTGTTAACAGAAACACAATGTAGTCTGGTCCCTGATCTACAATAGAGACAAAGAGGCAAACACTCCTTACCTGGGCCTCCTGTTTAAGGCTGCACGATTTCTTCTTGGGATCCAGTTTTCCGCTTTTCAGCCACAGATCAGACAGTAAACAGCCTCTTTACACACAACAATTCAGTCGGAGGTCTTTTCATTCAAGAAGAACCATTTATGCAAATTCTCCTGCGTAGATGTCTAACCAGCCATGCACTCTGACCTGTAGCTTACCAAGGGAATTCGGATTACAAGGATCACAATGTCAAATAAGTTGTTAAAACCAGACTGTAGTTATCAGTAGGCTTTTCTAAGTGACAGCCAATAACACAGGAGGCTCGGGTTCGGAAAGTTTTAGTAGTGTACACAGGCAGGCTAAATAATATACAGTCCAAGTATGAGAGTTTTGTCTGACTCTATACAGTAAGCAGTTTCTTTATATAGTGTTTACAATCAGCTTTTGCCCACCTTACTGCCGTGGTCGGTCACAGGGCATTTCCATCACTATGGTCCACAATAGTCTATACATACGTGGGTGCTGGGGTCGTGCTTTTAAAATGTTTTCCCATGAGAATAACACAGCCTTGCAAGGCACCTTGTAAATTACAGTGTCCTTCTGTGATTGTAGCTGTTTCAAGGACCCTAGACTGTTCGATACAGTGGACAGTTAATTTCTTATCGTTGCTTTGTCTCTCTGGTAAGGAGTTGTACTGTTATCTTCGATAGAGCTCACAAGGCCATCCTCCTCAGGGAAGGAGTGATGTTATGCATGTACATACATTTATTGTTCTGTAACCCAGCAAATAATTGATGCTGACAGACATAAGCCTGCTGTACTGCTTACTGCCAGGTTCAGAATTCCATCACACTACAGCTTAGCTTCACCAATTACATGCAGGCTTAGTTCTACTGCCATATTATGCGGTACAATTCAATGCATTATATAGTATTTGAGTCTAAACTGGCACTTCATATGTGTTTCTATATATATTTTTGAACAACAGCCATCCGGCCATATGCATGTTGTTCCGTCCTTTACCTTGACCGTGTGTATTTGTCCGTCCGGCAGCGCTACTCTCCACATGTGATGTCCCACCTTCCCTTCTTTGCCTGTAGCACCCTGTTAGGACGTCCTGTTTGGTAGGCACGTGTTCCGCTATATGTGATCGACTTCACTGCATAGCTAATCATCGATGCGGTGGTCCAACAACCCGACTTGTCCACATGTGTACAGTTATGTGCACCGTGTCGTATGCAAACCTATATGGTTTGGCCGGGTACATACCACATGCGGGATGTACACATTCTGCAGACACATTCACATGCAGCCATTTACATATCTGTACCTGAGGTGGGTTGGTGACATGTGGAATGCGTATTTGCCAGCGTGGCATTGCCTAACACAAACATCTTACCACATTTCAGGTATGCACATTGTGTGTGGGTGTATAGCTGCACACGGATGCTAGCAGGTTAGGGTGCAAAGGTGTACATGGGTGGGACTGACATGTACAATGAGGCTATTGTGTATTACATCTGAATGCATGGGTTCTGCTTCTGGATATTACACTTCAACATCGCCATCCAGTGTATGCAACAGAGGCGTTGCTGGGTGTGGGATATGTTGCTATGCACATGTTTGCCTGTGTTTGAGGTATCTTGCTTCCTTACTGTTGTTATGTCAACACAGCTACCCGGCTATGTACTCTCACTACTGCTTGTGACCATTATGGTTGGCACCTTTTCCAATGCCCATAGTGGGGCATGTTATGTGGAAACTTCTGAATTTGCAGGACTACACATACCCACGGCTAGTGCAGTTGACAGAACTTCACTTGTTTGCCATACTTTAAGCTTATTCTGTAAGCATTTGGGTTCCTTATTCATTTTCTTATGCCATGTCTGTGTTTCATATAGTAATGTATATGTTTTATGCTACTATTACATGTATATTGCGGAATTTTCTTGGCAGGGGATCGGAGGTCATTTTCCATTTTCCGATTGTTGCAGGGACACAACTGTCCAATCAGGGACTGTCCATGGCACATTGGGACAGCAGGTAACCCTGGTGACCATGCCCATGTCGCTACTGGGGTTGCCACCTTTTCCAGTTTCCAATCTGGGATATTTCCGGGACTCACATCTGACTTTACAGGCCGACACATACACACGGTCACTATATAGCATAGAACTTCACTTGTTTGCCTAAATGAAAGCTTATTGTTGTGGCAATTTGCTTGCTTATTCTGTTTCTTGTGTCATTTAGGTATTTCTGTTACAGAAATAACCAATTCATGCTACCATTACATTAAATACGGGATATCATTGTGTCCTACAATCTTAGCACATCTGCCATTTTAATACGTTTTTGGGACACAACTGGCCATAGAGACTGCCCCAACCAAAGTGGGACAGGTGGTGACCTTAGTCGCTGCTCCTATGTCGGTGCGGCGCGCTGACATGCTGCTGTACACCTTCTCTGAGTGTAAGCACGGACGGTGCATTGCGGGACAAGCGGTCTTATCGTATCCTTTGCTCCTTGGACGGGTACACTTATGCCTTCGTGGCTTGTATTTGCTTCTCCGTTAATTTGGGGCGGGTACTATGTTGCATACTCTACGTGCGTTTCATTCTGCACGGGACCTGGCTGCTGCCATTACTATTATGGGCGGACCGTGGCTGTCAGCACATTAGGTTGCTCACCTCATGCCGGCTTAGACCGCCTCCAGGCGCATCCTACCTGGGCTCGCTCACGTACACTACGCCGCGTGTCTGTGGTTCCGGTGCACTCTCATTAATATGTATATGGCGCTACTGCGCCGGCTATTCACTGCACCACCGGCGCAAGCCTTACGCCGAGCTTCATGAATCCCGGGGTCTGTCTTCACTTTAATGAAGAATCCCTTTGGTGGGACTACAGAGAATATCTGAGCATCAAATGATGAAGAAACTCCTTCATTCCATATTAAATACTTTTTTAAAAATTCTTTAAAAAAAATCTAAAAAAATATCAGACAAACTTTAAATTACATTTTAGCTTCAAACTAGATGTAATACATATTTTTCAAATTGTATCACTTAAACCTAAACTTCTGCAGGCATCAAGATACAATTGCCACAGCCTTTCTGCTTGCAACAATCAATTTTTAACATCTCTGTTATATAACATCTAGCACCTGGAAATAAGCACTTTTGTACTCCTTACAAATATTATAATGCACTGCTAAAGTTCTTTCATTACCTTTTAAAATACATTGTAAGCTTATATTTATCTCTATATTGATTGATTGATATGTTAGGTATGTGATTTGTTAATTTATGTGATGTTTGAGCCAAACTTTAAAAGGTTGCTCTGTTTTATCTTAATCTGTTGAGTCTGATAGAGAATACTTAGTTTGAAAATGTTTACTCATTAAAGTGATACTTTAGTCTAGTGGTGTGGTGTTATCCTTGTAAAGTGATGGATTCTGCTTTTTTTGTTCACTATTGGAATACAAACATATGTCAATATCCAATGAACTATATTAAATACTTTCTCTGCATCCAACCTTAATAGTAGTGAGGGATCCCCGGCCACTGTCCTGCATATAATTGAATTACTGTATTTAAGATATTTTTAAAATATTGATGTCCTCCCACAAAAGCCACACTGATCCAAGTAAATTGAATCTAGAAATATCCTGACCATCGTTTTGCTAACATTTCCATAAATACTTTATAATCATGATTCAGTAATGATATGGACGTGTAGGAAGACAGCAGTGTCATATACTTCTCTGCCTTGTAAATTGCACTAATAATACCTTATTGACATGTTTTAGGCTATTGTAATCTCATCAAAATAACATTCATTAAAACTTCATATTGTCTTAGCAATGTTCCTCTCCTAGTTTAAAAACCACAACTGGCACCCCAGCCAGACCTAGATATTCACTTATTTATTTATTTTGCTTAGATATTACATATATAATCACAGCTAGTGAAATCTGAGTTATAAAAACTGAGCCTGACCTTCTGTTTTGGTTGACAGAGGGAGCTCCTTTAGATATTGCACTATTGACTTGTTCTCCAATACCAGACCTTCTTTGGTGATGAATAATTCTGAATAATATCCTCTTAATGCTAATAATATCTGAATGCAAGATCATATTTGAATATCTAAGGGTTACCCCAAATATTATATATCTGTAATTCTCAGCTTCCAGTCTCACAACAGTATCTAAATAGTTACATTTTCCTCTGCCCGCCTTGTTTAGCAGTGGCTGCAGTCATATATTCTTCAGTTACAGAGTACATTTGGAATTCATTTCTTGTACCTTTTTCTCAGTTCTTTGTTGTTAGCTGCATATGGCTATGAAGAATTATTTCTTTTATTAAACAAAGCAATACATTTTTCAGTTTTGTCTCCTTCCCTGTATCCACTGTAGTGTCTACAATCACTATTTACTCTGCTGTGTGTTCCCCTGACCTATGTTCAGATTTAACAGTATTTGGATAGGTCTTTGACCCGCTATCACAACTGTTAACAGAAACACAATGTAGTCTGGTCCCTGATCTACAATAGAGACAAAGAGGCAAACACTCCTTACCTGGGCCTCCTGTTTAAGGCTGCACGATTTCTTCTTGGGATCCAGTTTTCCGCTTTTCAGCCACAGATCAGACAGTAAACAGCCTCTTTACACACAACAATTCAGTCGGAGGTCTTTTCATTCAAGAAGAACCATTTATGCAAATTCTCCTGCATAGATGTCTAACCAGCCATGCACTCTGACCTGTAGCTTACCAAGGGAATTCCGGATTACAAGGATCATAATGTCAAATAAGTTGTTAAAACCAGACTGTAGTTATCAGTAGGCTTTTCTAAGTGACAGCCAATAACACAGGAGGCTCGGGTTCGGAAAGTTTTAGTAGTGTACACAGGCAGGCTAAATAATATACAGTCCAAGTATGTGAGTTTTGTCTGACTCTATACAGTAAGCAGTTTCTTTATATAGTGTTTACAATCAGCTTTTGCCCACCTTACTGTCGTGGTCGGTCACAGGGCATTTCCATCACTATGGTCCACAATAGTCTATACATACGTGGGTGCTGGGGTCGTGCTTTTAAAATGTTTTCCCATGAGAATAACACAGCCTTGCAAGGCACCTTGTAAATTACAGTGTCCTTCTGTGATTGTAGCTGTTTCAAGGACCCTAGACTGTTCCGATACAGTGGACAGTTAATTTCTTAATACGTTGCTTTGTCTCTCTGGTAAGGAGTTGTACTGTTATCTTCGATAGAGCTCACAAGGCCATCCTCCTCAGGGGAAGGAGTGATGTTATGCATGTACATACATTTATTGTTCTGTAACCCAGCAAATAAGTGATGCTGACAGACATAAGCCTGCTGTACTGCTTACTGCCAGGTTCAGAATTCCATCACACTACAGCTTAGCTTCACCAATTACATGCAGGCTTAGTTCTACTGCCATATTGTACGGTACAATTCAATGCATTATATAGTATTTCGAGTCTAAACTGGCACTTCATATGTGTTTCTATATATATTTTTGAACAACAGCCATCCGCCATATGCATGTTGTTCCGTCCTTTACCTTGACCGTGTGTATTTGTCCGTCCGCAACGCTACTCGCCACATGTGATGTCCCACCTTCCCCTTCTTTGCCTGTAGCACCCTGTTAGGGCGTCCTGTTTGGTAGGCACGTGTTCCGCTATATGTGATCGACTTCACTGCATAGCTAATCATCGATGCGGTGGTCCAACAACCCGACTTGTCCACATGTGTACAGTTATGTGCACCGTGTCGTATGCAAACCTATATGGTTTGGGCGGGTACATACCACATGCGGGATGTACACATTCTGCAGACACATTCACATGCAGCCATTTACATATCTGTACCTGAGGTGGGTTGGTGACATGTGGGGTACGTATTTGCCCGCGTGGCATTGCCTAACACAAACATCTTACCACATTTCAGGTATGCACATTGTGTGTGGGTGTATAGCTGCACACGGATGCTAGCAGGTTAGGGTGCAAAGGTGTACATGGGTGGGACTGACATGTACAATGAGGCTATTGTGTATTACATCTGAATGCATGGGTTCTGCTTCTGGATATTACACTTCAACATACGCCATCCAGTGTATGCAACAGAGACATTGCTGGGTGTGGGATATGTTGCTATGCACATGTTTGCCTGTGTTTGAGGTATCTTGCTTCCTTACTGTTGTTATGTCAACACAGCTACCCGGCTATGTACTCTCACTACTGCTTGTGACCATTATGGTTGGCACCTTTTCCAATGCCCATAGTGGGGCATGTTATGTGGAAACTTCTGAATTTGCAGGACTACACATACCCACGGCTAGTGCAGTTGACAGAACTTCACTTGTTTGCCATACTTTAAGCTTATTCTGTAAGCATTTGGGTTCCTTATTCATTTTCTTATGCCATGTCTGTGTTTCATATAGTAATGTATATGTTTTATGCTACTATTACATGTATATTGCGGGAATTTTCTTGGCAGGGGATCGGAGGTCATTTTCCATTTTTCCGATTGTTGCAGGGACACAACTGTCCAATCAGGGACTGTCCATGGCACATTGGGACAGCAGGTAATCCTGGTGACCATGCCCATGTCGCTACTGGGGTTGCCACCTTTTCCAGTTTCCAATCTGGGATATTTCCGGGACTCACATCTGACTTTACAGGCCGACACATACACACGGTCACTATATAGCATAGAACTTCACTTGTTTGCCTAAATGAAAGCTTATTGTTGTGGCAATTTGCTTGCTTATTCTGTTTCTTGTGTCATTTAGGTATTTCTGTTACAGAAATAACCAATTCATGCTACCATTACATTAAATACGGGATATCATTGTGTCCTACAATCTTAGCACATCTGCCATTTTTAATATGTTTTTTCGGGACACAACTGGCCATAGAGAGACTGCCCCAACCAAAGTGGGACAGGTGGTGACCTTAGTCGCTGCTCCTATGTCGGTGCGGCGGCTGACATGCTGCTGTACACCTTCTCTGAGTGTAAGCACTGACGGTGCATTGCGGGACAAACGCGGTCTTATGCGTATCCTTTGCTCCTTGGACGGGTACACTTATGCCTTCGTGGCTTGTATTTGCTTCTCCGTTAATTTGGGACGGGTACTATGTTGCATACTCTACGTGCGTTTCATTCTGCACGGGACCTGGCTGCTGCCATTACTATTATGGGCGGACCGTGGCTGTCAGCACATTAGGTTGCTCACCTCATGCCGGCTTAGACACGCCTCCAGACGCATCCTACCTGGGCTCGCTCACGTACACTACGCACGTGTCTGTGGTTCCTGTGCACTCTCATTAATATGTATATGGCACTACTGCGCCGGCTATTCACTGCACCGCCGGCGCAAGCCTTACGCCGGCCTTGCGCCGAGCTTCATGAATCCCGGGGTCTGTCTTCACTTTAATGAAGAATCCCTTTGGTGGGACTACAGAGAATATCTGAGCATCAAATGATGAAGAAACTCCTTCATTCCATATTAAATACTTTTTTAAAAATTCTTTAAAAAAAATCTAAAAAAATATCAGACAAACTTTAAATTACATTTTAGCTTCAAACTAGATGTAATACATATTTTTCAAATTGTATCACTTAAACCTAAACTTCTGCAGGCATCAAGATACAATTGCCACAGCCTTTCTGCTTGCAACAATCAATTTTTAACATCTCTGTTATATAACATCTAGCACCTGGAAATAAGCACTTTTGTACTCCTTACAAATATTATAATGCACTGCTAAAGTTCTTTCATTACCTTTTAAAATACATTGTAAGCTTATATTTATCTCTATATTGATTGATTGATATGTTAGGTATGTGATTTGTTAATTTATGTGATGTTTGAGCCAAACTTTAAAAGGTTGCTCTGTTTTATCTTAATCTGTTGAGTCTGATAGAGAATACTTAGTTTGAAAATGTTTACTCATTAAAGTGATACTTTAGTCTAGTGGTGTGGTGTTATCCTTGTAAAGTGATGGATTCTGCTTTTTTTGTTCACTATTGGAATACAAACATATGTCAATATCCAATGAACTATATTAAATACTTTCTCTGCATCCAACCTTAATAGTAGTGAGGGATCCCGGCCACTGTCCTGCATATAATTGAATTACTGTATTTAAGATATTTTTAAAATATTGATGTCCTCCCACAAAAGCCACACTGATCCAAGTAAATTGAATCTAGAAATATCCTGACCATCGTTTTGCTAACATTTCCATAAATACTTTATAATCATGATTCAGTAATGATATGGACGTGTAGGAAGACAGCAGTGTCATATACTTCTCTGCCTTGTAAATTGCACTAATAATACCTTATTGACATGTTTTAGGCTATTGTAATCTCATCAAAATAACATTCATTAAAACTTCATATTGTCTTAGCAATGTTCCTCTCCTAGTTTAAAAACCACAACTGGCACCCCCAGCCAGACCTAGAGATTCACTTATTTATTTATTTTGCTTAGATATTACATATATAATCACAGCTAGTGAAATCTGAGTTATAAAAACTGAGCCTGACCTTCTGTTTTGGTTGACAGAGGGAGCTCCTTTAGATATTGCACTATTGACTTGTTCTCCAATACCAGACCTTCTTTGGTGATGAATAATTCTGAATAATATCCTCTTAATGCTAATAATATCTGAATGCAAGATCATATTTGAATATCTAAGGGGTTACCCCAAATATTATAAATCTGTAATTATCAGCTTCCAGTCTCTCAACAGTATCTAAATAGTTACATTTTCCTCTGCCCGCCTTGTTTAGCAGTGGCTGCAGTCATATATTCTTCAGTTACAGAGTACATTTGGAATTCATTTCTTGTACCTTTTTCTCAGTTCTTTGTTGTTAGCTGCATATGGCTATGAAGAATTATTTCTTTTATTAAACAAAGCAATACATTTTTCAGTTTTGGTTGATTTATCAGTAATTGTTGGCATTTTTTTTTTTCCAGTGGGAAGAACAAAGGGAAGATATGTTCACTCAGGTGATCTCATACAAGATGTATGTCAGAGTATCTAATTGTATCCACTACAGTATTAACTTTTGCTGTACATACATCAAAATTCCAAATTTTAGCCCTTGACATTTTGGTCACATTTGATAAAATCGTTTACCTCGTTATTGTCGACTATATATCCCCTCTTCAATACCACCTAAGGGCCACAGTAGGTACTCTAACAGGGTCTATATCAGTTCCACAAAAATCCATTACAGCGAATACCTAAAGAGCAACACGTATTAATCGAACCACGAATACACCGAACGCACTAAACCGCAAAATTTAAAACAGTAAACAGTCATAGTCGGCCAACCCCACCACCCGCTACATACTACCTACCCAAACAAAATAAATAAACCACATATAAACACTAACCAAACCCTACTCCTAACCCTAAAGTAAAGCACCAAAACCCAACTTCTAACACTACACTAAACCCCACATACACAACTATCTATGCACTATCCTTAACCCTAAGGTCCGTAACTACTGCACACTTCCCCTATGGAGATATACCCTAACAAAATAAATAATACACATTTAAAAAATCCCTACTTCTAACACTACACTAAACCCCACATACATCACTGTCTATGCACTATCCTTAACCCCTCCTTAACCCTAAAGTCCGTAACTACCGCACACTTCCAATACGGAGATATACCCTAACAAAATAAATAATACAGATAAATACATTTAACAAAACCCTGCTTCTAACACTACACTAAATCTTACTTACATTACCTATCTA
The DNA here is from genome assembly GCF_019279795.1 of Protopterus annectens. NCBI lineage: Eukaryota > Metazoa > Chordata > Ceratodontiformes > Protopteridae > Protopterus > Protopterus annectens. Next base: position 1,577,209,443 of record NC_056741.1, on the reverse strand, counting down.
TACACTTACCTTAACCCGCACCCTACTCTAAGGTCCATACCTAACGCACACTTACCTTACGGAGCTATACCGCAGACAGGCCAACCAAAACACTTTGACATTTTGGATTTCACTGTTTTGGATGTTCAGCATTTATGTAGTTCGCGCAATATGTGTCGATCATTTCGTATTCACGGAAACGACATTTTGATCATCTGATAGGGACTCCTTTAACAAGTTGGATTCCATATCTTATAACCACTATACCATGGCTCTAGGTGATTTTTTTTTCATTATTAATCCATCAACTAGGACTCTTATACAGCTAGTAATAAATATGACTAGTGTTTCCAAGAATTCATTAATATCAACTAATTAGATCAACTTGTCCAAGTTCCCAAAAGACAGAAGATTATGCTTGACCATATTCTTATAAACCCTTCCTTTGATTACATGCTTACTAGAAATTAAACTCAGCTTGATAAAATCTGACCAGCAGACAGTCATTGTTTTCCCAAATTTAGTACCAAATTGCTCACAAATTGAACTATTTTCAGAAATCACTCTACAGCCAACATTGTATTCCAATCTGAAGTCATTAAGAATTTCAATGTGTTTTGCTACCTGCTGACACAAGGACAGCACATTTGCCCATATCAATCATAAATTCTTAAGTAGCACTTTGTTTTTTTTTTTCCTACCAAGTCATTTTCAATGTTTAACTTTGTAAGTGTCATAAACGTATGTGTATGTTTTACTGTGCTTCTTTTTTGTGAACTCGAGAAGTATTTAAATATGTATGTATGATATATAATATGCATCTTTGTTTTGAGTATGGGATTTCTCTTTCTTTTAAGGTTTTGCATAGCATTATTGTCAGCTAACTGCATCATTCCAGTGTGTGTTTTATATGGATGGTACAGTGGTTTGCATGTCACCTCACAGCAAGAAGTTCTCAAGTTCGATTCTTGACTGGGGTGCCTTCTGTGTGGAGTCTGCATGTCCTCCCTGCTTTCATGAGGGGGTGCTCTGTTTTCCTCTCATGTTAGAAAGACATGCATCGGAACCATTTCTCCCCAGGCCTCCTCTGAAAATTGGCTCATTCCAAGTCGGACTTTCCCAGTAAAAAATGATAAATAAATAAATGTTTTATTATCTCCATTTACATTGTAGGTATTGTCTGTTTACTGCCACTTGCCTCAGGTAGTAATAGAAAAGGGTGTTGCACCACCTTAGTCATCCAGTTACCAACCAACCAAACAAAGATAAAGAAAATACATATTTTTTTCATTGTCTAAGGTATCTCTTTAAGATCTAAAGGGGTCTTAATCCCCTATATCCCTCCCTTATTAGGCTGATCATCAATTATAACACTACATTTAGCATATATCTTAACAAACGTGTCCTAGCTTGAAGGACATCAGCATTTTCTAACCAGAAAATTGAATTGCTAAGCTCCTTTAGATATCTACATAGAATAAAACATATTTGACTTTGTACCATCCTGTATGCACTCTTATTCAATATCTCTGTCTTGCCTCTCAGAGTAAAACCAACTCTGTTTTAGTCCACCTTATTCACCGAAGAAATATTAATAATGTTAGAGCAATAATGCTAAAATTTGGGTGGTGCAGTGGTACAGTGATTAAGGTTGTTTCCTCACAGCAAGAGGTTCTCCGGATGATTCTCGGATGGAGTGCCTTCTGTGCAGAGTCTGCATGTCCTCCCTGCATTCTTGTGGGTATCCTTTGAGAATTCTGGTTTCCTCCCATATTCCAAAGATGTGTCTGGAGCATTTCTCCCTGGGTGTCCGTTGAAAATAGGCTCTGTTCTAGTCAGACTTTCCTGGTCAACAAATATTAAATAAATAAATAAATAAATAAAAATAACTTCCAATTTACAGTGGAACATAAATGCAACTTCCTAGAGAGAGAAACTCATTATCCAACAAATTCTGTACTTATTGAACAAGCTCCTCCTACATGATAAATGATGTCACATCTTACAGCCTCCATCTAATTGACTCTTCTTTTCTGAAGGGGTTCATAAAAATTTATTCCATGGATTACTACTATGTCCTTTATCATGAAAAGAAGGCAAACCTTCCAGCAGTACTTCTCAGGCTGCATTGGTAGGCTTCATATGGTTGCTTAAGTTACCTGCCTGGTATTAACTTATGAACCTATTTATGTCATCAGTATGTGATAAAAGCTGGATTCAAGTAATAATTTGCAATGGACAGAAGGTTGTTGCTGCTCTGCTATGTATATAAAACTTTGACCCATAATCTGCTCATACATGAATTATTTAGAATGTGGTTGTGATAAGAACTGCTAGAAAGGGGATGCCTCTTGTAACTGTACTCTGACCTAGGGAGAGCAGTGCCCCTCAATGACTTTGTAGCTGGCTATCCCTCACCATCTGGGAATCCATACATCTGTGGCACTTTGCTGTTTAGACAGGAGCCTAACTCAGACATTTTCCAGTAATAGTTTTAGTGGAGGTAGCTTCACATCACTGGTTTCTTATTCAAACACATATATCAGATGCATAACCCTTGTTTCCCTTATACTGAGCAGGTTTACTAATATACTGAGACATCATCAGTAGTGTAAAGCTAACATGGCTTGTGAAAAGCTGCACTAAATGCATGATCCCTATTAGTCAGTGACCATTCCAGTGCATAGCAAATTCTGCTTCAGAATAACAGGAAAAATCGACTCTATGAATATTCAGCTGTCATAAACCTGCTATTCTTCTAGTAGCTTTTCTGATATATCCTACCTAAAGCCACAAAAGTCAGAAGGACCAGGAGACCCCACTTTCATGCTTTTTGGCTGTACCAAAACACAAGACCAAGTGGGCATTTCTCATTCAACTCCACAGGGGGTATCTGTCCACCCTGAGCAAGATGTCTGCTACAGAGCAGGATGTACTGCCTGGACAAGACACTGCATCCAGTACCAAGAGTATCTGTGAATCTTACCCTATCTCCCTGGGTAACTGAAAAAAATGATAAAAAGCAGTGTTTCATTGGCCAACACATCCTCACCCTTTTTTTCTCCACCTCTGAAGTGTCCTCATCATACTACAATCAAGCTCAACAGAATTGTGTTTCTCCATGGATTCTCCAATCCCCTGCAGTTTTGTTAAACAGTAAGTAGAAATCTCATTCATTCTTGCCTGTTAATAATTAAGTGAAGAGGTATTAGGATAAATTAAAACAGACAAAGTCTTGCCATATTTCCCAGGCTTCACTGAATTTCCCATGCTTCAGTGAATTTCTTTGCCCTGATGAGTGACGCACTTGCTTGATGCCATTTGCTCAAAAAACAAAACAAAAAAAAAAAAACAAAACCAAAAAAAAAAAAAACAAGCGCTCTAAGTGCTTCCCATTCCCTAACTTTAACCCCCCAATCCTAAATCCCTTTCCTGCTCCCCCAACAACTGCTTGCCAGAACTCACTTCAAGCTGAATATGAGAAGCAGGCAAACTGAGGTATACATCACTTGAGTCCCTCATGATGAGCAGTCCTGGGGATTAAATAAAATATGTGTAGGCATAGTGTAAGACCTACACAGAAGGTGTAGTGGATATGTATGCGGAACCCCCTTGGCAGCACACCTTGCATAATAATGAAGGTGCATCACTGAGGGAGAGCCGTGAAACACGGTAATGCAATCAGTGTAGGGTGTGTGTTATTGCATCTGGAGATGACTAACAAACCTCCTGCACTGTCAAAGCACCAGCTATCACTGTAGGCAACTGAAAACAGAGAAATTAAATAATTTTATAAGTTTTGTTTTATTATTTTTTTGTGTTTGCACAGCACAGCATAGAGCACAGCACTGGTCATGTGCTAGACATCTAAAAATAGGAAACTGTACATTTTTAATTATGAATGGAAAGGTCAAGTTTAAACATAGCTAAGTGTGTTAGCATGGTGCACCCCGGTGCTCAGCGGTGCTTAAATGTAGTGGAGAGTTATATATTTATTTTTATTTATTTATTTATTTATTTATTTTCAGTTTGATTACCGGGGAAGTCCACTGGGCTGAATTGACCCATTTTCAGTGGAGGCCCGGGGAGAAAAGCTCCAAGATGCATTATACAATTTAGATACAACTGATAGTTAATATTAAAGATAATATTATGTAGAATAGTTACTCATAAATGCATTTAATATCGTGCATAGTTAATATAAAAGTATAACAGCAACCCAAATGTCGACATAACCAAATTGTTAGAGTGACAGCCTTATATGCAGTAGGTGCAGGGTTCGAATACACAGGCGTGTTATTTTGCAAACACACATATATGAGAATAATTCCAAATTCCGCTTAAATATTTTGTTTAATTACACAGATAGGTTTTTAAATATGTTTTGCAAATCTACATAGATGAGAAACAGTATTAAATCCCTGATTTAATTTTGCATGAAGTCACAGACAGATTATTAAGCATTTTTGTTGCAAATACACATATTATGACAAGTATTCTTAAGCACTTGATTGAATATTCTATGTAGGGACAGGCATGTTATTAGGCTTTTATGTTGCCAATACACAATATGAAAATTATATTTAATTCCTGCTGTGCTGCGCCCAGCTAAGCTCTGATAAGCATTACCAAGCACTACTTAAATCAAGAATGTTTTAGCAGTGCATGGTTGGTTTGCACACTGCTAAGTCGTGCGAAGCATAGCTAAGTAACGCCCGTTTAAGCACTGTTCATCCCAGCTAAGCTGGTTTACACACCGCTAAGCATTGTTCACCATTGCCAGTTTAAGCTGTGCTCAGCTGAGCTCAGCAGGTTTGGGCGGTGCTAATGAAGTGCTGCATTTTTAAAAATGGCCCAATGGTGGTAAAGGGTGGGAAACAGCCTTATTTAAGTGCAACATGGGGGAATACAGCCATAACCTGTTGGAGTTTGATCTTGGCAGAAACTATGGCAGGAGTTGGAGAGGGTGCGCACTTCCAGGCTCAGTGTTGGGGCATTCTGGACTCCAGGGTCATGGTTGAACTTCTTCTGAAAGACCATGATGTCTGACTTCTGCAGGGCCAGTTCCAGGGATTGGACTACAAGCTGTAGGCCTGGGACTGGCTACCACACAATCTCGCCAGTGCAACTGGTCAACTGGTATCCCCCACACAGGTGAGCAGGTGTGTCATCATTATGATGACCTAAAGTGTCAGAGGAGGGATCTCATGGCCACCTGGGTCCTAGATGCTTGGGATGAGAATGCCCCACGAGTTTGTAGGTACTGTTTGTATTGTTTTACCAATACCTAATCTGAATGTGTGATATACAGGTATGCATACTGGTGTGTTTTTCTCCCAACAGCTGGCAAGTAGAGAGCTCAAAACCCAGAGGCCCACGCAGGGTGCCTGGCCAGGTTATGGTGTGAGTGTAGTGAGTACAGACATAACTTGCAATCTATAGTCACAGAAACAAGAAGGAGTAAATTAGTAACTGTCACTAGGTATATTCAGTTTTGATTGTAATGCAATGAATGTGGTTATAGACATGGACTGAAATAAGTGAGTAATGCCAGGTACAGTTCAATAAAGATAAAAGGATGAAATCTGATAATGTTAAAAAAATAAAAACTTTCTAATGCAGTAATAATGTTAAGGGAATAAAGTTTCAACTGCATTAATAATGTCAAGGAAATAAAGGTGCCTACTGCATTAATAATGTTAAGGGAATAGTTTCTACTGCATTAATTCTGTGAAAGAAAGAAATGTTTCTACTGCATTATATGAACTGTTCTTGAATAAAGACTGGAAATATATAACAATCACTGCATGGGGTCACCCCTAATAAAGCTGTGTTGTGCAATATGTGTGTATTTGGGCTGCTGGTCATGAAAGTGAGCATTATATCTGCTGTGATATATAAACACAAACAATACCGGTACGTGACTGAATGTTAGCTAATAAAAAGTATTCTGCTAAACTGTAGATGTGGAGCTGTACTACAAGATATACTGCGTTATAATATGTGTTCTGCACTAAGATCTGAAGAAATAATAGGAACACCCATGGTATATTGTGTATGTCAGGATTGTCTTGCGTTAACTGTTGCATTTCAGCTCTATGCATTCCTGCTCTTAGGTATGCTGCTGCAGGCAAGTATGAATCTGTAATAGCTGTAGACTGCAAATATACCATCTGCAGCTGTATATGGGTCAGGTAGCCAACCCAGCATTCTGATATGGTTTGTGCACATCACAGATATTCCCGCCCACTAGGGGTTTGTTGTCTACAACTGCTTGCCATATATTAATCCACAGTTCACCTACAACCTCGGTAAAGCAGGGATTTCATGCATGTGTGTTCAAGTGTCAATGCAGTATTGTATAGCACTCTACCTCTATTACCAGGTCATATTTTGTTACCAGGTGAGCCTTAGGCACACATCAGTCAACCAATATGCAACAGTGGCTCAGTAGCTCAGTTTGATAAATGATAAGTGTGATGTACATTTTGTCACAGATCAGGGTTCGAATCCAGTGACAAGTACTACTAAATATTATTGAAACAGTTATGTATTGTTAACAGATGTTCTCCCCACAGGAATTACAGGTAAATAAATTGCTGTAGTAGCCATTAGAATGGGTTAATAATTTGTGTGTTCAGATGTACCAGAGTGTTAACAGCATTGCTCAGCAATGTGATAAGACATCAGAAAATAAAGGCAACAAATACAATACTAATAAAAGTTAATACAATACATAAAATGTATAATCTTGGTATGGCGGTATGCCTGTTGCGCCTGTGAATGTCTGCTGATAGTCTAACCCCATGCCTGGCAAGGAGGGCACAATAGTTGTAAACTCTCTGTACTGTGCATGATACATATCTCTCAAGTGTCACACTGTCCTGGACTGTGATCACTGTTGCCTAATTCTTTTGTCACAGATCTATCATGGACAAGAGTTATGTGAATAGCACAGTCACACTACACCAGTCCACAGTACACCTTGGTAGTCATATATGTCCCCCTGACATGTAATAGTCCCCTGTAGTTGTGCACCTGTAGGTGTTACATCTTGGCCCATACTGTCCTATGAGGATAGCTTGAGAGTATGTGCAACAGAAGCTATAGGTCACTTATGTAGATAAAGTAAAGGTAGGGCTTTAGAGTATATAAGAGTACTGTTGCAATTATAGCCTGTACCATTATGAATGGCCTACATTTCTCTTTCCCCCACCCTTATCTGCATCATTCTTTATTACTGTTATACATCGGTTATGATTTACTATTAATATCTGTTGTTCCAAAATGTTATGTTTGGCCTTGTGTTTTATTATTGTTATGTATTACAATGATTGCATGCTAACATACCTTGTTGAATTACCTATGTTGTTGGCCTTATGCTATAACTGGTACTGGCATGCTGTTACTATACTGTTATCTCGCTTATTGTTGTGTTCCATATTCTATGCAATGAGATGTTACTGGGTTATTTGCAACTTTCTGGCACGGTGTTATAACTAATGAAATGTTCTGTTCATTACTAACCTATACACTTTGAAATACCTCAGCACCATAGCTTGATTGGGTAGGCCAGATCCTGGTGATCCACCTACCCTACCTCAGCTGACTGTGGCATCGGGTCCAACCTGGTGCTGCCCCCTCTGCTGGCCCTGTATCACCTATAGGTGGAACCATCTCAGGGGATGGGGCCCCTCCCCTGGGAGCAGGCATGGAGGAGGGAGCTGTCACCCAGCAACTGCTACCAGAGATGGTACACAGGATTGTCCACTGTGGCTAGGAGGATCACCTGTGCCAGATTGAGGGCAGACTGGCTAACATGGAAGGTAAGGTGGCCCCGGTGCCCAGCTCCCAGCACAGCCACCTTTTGGGCAGTGAAGGAAGAGTGTAGACTGTCCATGGGTGGGGAGTACAGTCTCAGTGCTGCTGTCTGGGGGCACATGCTTCTCTGATTCCACAACACCCTGCCCATCCAATGTGTTCCTCCCATGTGTCACACACTGCCCCATATGCTGTCTGTCTTGTCTGTTTGCAAATGTAACCTCTCCTACCCAACTTACCTCCCCACACCTACCTATAGCCTTTCCCCAACATTCTACTCTCTCCTTAAAAAAAATAGACATCTGTCCCACAAAAAATATCCCCCCATACATAGCTCTCTATTTTGCACCCACATCCAGTGGACACACTTTAGTCATTACATGAATCAATCCACACATTTATGTTGCCCTCAGAAACTCCAAATTCCAAATTGTCTACAACTTGCACAGCTGCTGCTGTAGAAGAAATGTAAAGCTATTGTCCATTCCTACACCCATCCTGCACATCCCTACCTGCCTTTCAGTTTGTTTTTCCCCCTGCTTGCCCCCATTTCACCAGTTTTCTATCACCCCTTTTTTCTTTTCTTTTTTAAAAATTAAAGTGGGTTTAAGTGGAGCTAAGCAGTGATGGAGAATGTCGCGCAAACCTGTGCAAACCCACTTAAAACTGCCTTAATCAGCTACTCTATTTCTGACACTGTTAGGCACATCTGTAAGATAAATACCACTCCAAAGTCTCGAACACAGGATCGTGTCAACTAGAGCTTAGTGCATTAGCCCACTACACCACTCAGCTCTGAAGTTATACAGGTGTTTCCATAAACATATCCTGATTGCCAATGACACACTGCTTGTACAGCTAATGGGAAAATTGGCAGTGTACTTGATTGATAGGCTCATACTAGGCTAACTGCCTTTGTGGACCATTTGAAGCCTAGCCATTTGGCCTAACAATCAAACCCTGCACATTGTGTCTCTAAGGTAAATACCTTAACCACTAGGCCATGCTCCCAAACAGACACCAAACCAATACACAGCCAAATGAATAATGATGTATGCATATGAGGCCTGGGATAGTAGGTATAGCTGTTAACTGCACAAACTGTTGCAGAATCTCCACAGTTGTACTGCCTACTTTTGGCACAATTGTCACAAAACCTTTTCTGTGCATGCACTGAAGTACTGACAAGTCAGTGCAGAGTAAGGTTAGAAAATCATGAAAGGCAGTTCAGTGTCACACATCATACCCATCCAAACACACATGCTAATGCGACTCTTGTGTCCCAAACTGTATGCATGCACATATATCTTGCAAATACACTTGCAGCAGTATCAACTCAGTAGCTCAGTCTGTTGAATCCCTATTATACTGTACATTTTGCTACTCACAGTCCTGGATTCAAATCCAGTGTGTTGCACATCAATTACATGTTTGTCAATACAAAAAATAATGATTGAGTCCTGCAATTTTAACCAAAACAGGTTGCTGCTCCTGCATTCACTGCTACCCATCTTAGCATGTCAAAGGCCTGCAGGTAGGATGCACTGCACAAATATATCTAGACAAAATATATGTCACCTAACACTTTGCGATTGGCACTGTTACATAACATATGTATCTTAAGCACATGCCTCACCTGGACTGTTATGGGTACCCTCACCTTAGTTCTGCTGTAATGACAGAGCTGACACTGCTCCCTCACTGACACATACAGCTTGCTGTCCCCCAATGCGTTCATACTCCCCAGTATAAGTCATGTGCAAACAGCAGCAGCTGCAGCCTGCAGCATATGCAACAGTATGTTCAGATACCCGCTACAGACCCTCCATGCCTCACAATCCCCTAGAACAAGGGATCCACACTGCACCCATACATGAAGGGGTGGGGGGCAGACGTCATGCAACAACGATGTGTCACAGTCTGCCTCTACAAACTTACAGAACTGATAGCCAGCATCTACTGTAGCAGCATGCATATTCTGATGAGTATTATGTATGACACTCACATCTGTATTCCCCCTTACTGACCTCAAACCACATTGTTTAACACTGAACTGCAACATAATCAAAAAGTCATTTGACAATGGCCAAACATAACATGCAAAACTGTGGACATACCACATAAATCCCAACAGTGGACAGTATTTGTACCTACCCTCTGGAATGCTATAGTCTCCACACCTCAGTAATATCCTTCTCAAAGCCAAGGAAAGGGTCCAAGGCCTACATGAAGGCCTTAAATATTGCACGATTGTGTCATTGGCTAATAAAATTGCAATCCAGCTGTTCTGGATGCAATTAGCAAGTCTAAGCCACTGATTGGTGCACAGGCAATCACCTGTTATTCAGCATTACCTACAAAAGGCAAGCAGCTGCCTATGGTAAACAGGTTTGCACCTTGCTTTACCAAGCCAGACTGTGATTTCTAAATCAGTTTTCTTCAGGATTTCTGCACAAAAGGATTACAGCACTCTACCAAGTATGTAATACAAGTCCACATCTAATGGGATGCAGATAGGAGGATGCAGTTATGTGGGATAGGGATTATAACAGTAGGCCTCTAGTACATCTCTGGGAATGACATGTTGCTGACAGTCTTCTGACCAAAAGCTACAGCCATGCCTTTCCACTCTGCCTGCTGTGACTTAGCTCATAGCTGTGACCCTCTCACTCCCTCCTACAATGGTCATCTCCTGTACGAATGCCACTAGATTGTCTGTTAGACATAGTGACAGTGAGTAATGGTGGACACAGCTGGCATATCACATGATGTATTATCATTCGGCTCCTCGCAGTCTGTGAATGTCACACAGGAATAGCTTTCACATTTCATCATTTGACAGCTATGGCTATCATACCTGGCAACCCCGTATAGCAGGACTGCAGGTCATAGCCATTAGTAGTGGGGGGAAAAAGGCCCAGCCTCAGCAACAGAGTGTACCTAATGATCATAAAATGTAAAGGTATGGATACAGTAACAGATATTAATGTAGTATAAATTGTTTTTAAGGGTTCTGGTATGTGACAGACAGATTCTCTACAGACTAAGAACAACCAACAATTATTGTCCAGTTGTTTGCCAGACATCCACATGTTTCTGGCAAAGGAACCACATATATCAAGTATATGTACACAATCTACATACATCTGTGTGCTGGAAAAGTAGGACACCTACAGGGAAGATACCCTAAAGCACATTTGCATTTCTGTCTGTCATTGTGACACATAGCTGTTGCTGGACTATCCTCATATACTCATAACAACACACACCTATTTGTCGTACAGTGGCTGTCTGACATGGTAGTGGAATGTCAGTCATAGGGAACACAACACAGTAGGTGGCACTGATGGGACTGCAGACATTCAGCACACTCCATCATGTCACACAGGGACATAACTGGTATTGCTACTATGTCGCTGATAGACACATACAAACTGTGGTGATAGATGTCAGGGTATGACATGGGAGGTAGTAGTGCATAGTGCAGGCCAATGTGGATGTGCAGGGTGTGTACATAGTAGAGAGCAACATATGTGGTCCTGTGATGTGTTCCCTTATTCTTGTCTTTCAGAAAGGATATATAGACAGAGGCACTTGCTGTTTACAGCTGCGGAAAGTGATGTGATCCTGGATGGGCTATGACTGCATCATGTCATTCTGCTCTCCAGGACTCGCTACAATCGTGAGCAACATTCTGCAATGTGGGCTGACCTTGTCACAGCAGTGAACCATGTAGGGCTAGAGGACAGAAACTATGAGCAGGTCCATCACAGGCTGACAGACCTGCTAAATGCTGCACAGCAAAGCGCCATGGCTGTGGCCAGGGATCGTGCTGCCACTGCTGGGGGGTCTGCAGCAGTAGCCCCACTCTCAGCCACAGAGGAATTCCTGGCAAACCTGGGATCATCCACCAGTTCCCAAGCAGAACACCTGTGCCCACATACTCAGAATGTCAGCAATGTAGGCAGTATCACAGTACCTACTGTACATGTAGTTATATGCATATATTGTCCAGTAACAATTTCACATTTGTTATTGCTGACAATACCTCTCCCTCACTTTTCCATAGATCCATCAGGTATAGCTGGAGTCCAATGTCCTGTCCTGTACCCGGCGAGTGTGATAATGATTTTGTATGGCTCATATATACTGAAACAATGTTAAGGACTGCCATTTTTCTATATACACAACTGATATGCTTAGCCAGAGTACACTACTTGTATGTTCAGTCTTGGAGGGGTTAACTGCAGTGCATTGTATCAGTAATCACAGTAGTGTATCTGTAGGGTATGTAAAATATTTATTTTTGTGAAGGCCCATGAAGTCTGCTATGCAGTAGGCAATAGTATGGTGAAGACAGGTGCAGTGTGTTTTAGGTGTAGGTCTTTCACATACACTGACATATCGCTAATCTCATAGGTGTATAGTAGTGGCAACATTAAATGGACATAGCTGCAGTGCATGTGGTTAATTTAGCCGGTCTTGTGTGTGTACATTGTAGTCTATGAGTGTGTTGTGCATGGGATCAGAAATAAAATGTGGTATGTGTACTGCAGTCATGGCACCTCACATGTGTGTGTGTGTGTGTGTGTGTGTGTGTGTGTGTGTGTGTGTGTGTGTGTGTGTGTGTGTGTGTGTGTATCAACATGTATAATAATGCAGGTAGTAATGTACTTATTTTGTCTTACTCCTCATAGGTGACCATGGGGGTTGGAAATTGTCCCCCTCACAACATGATGCCAGTGTCTGTTTAGACTCTGATGATGATGGTGGCCATAGTGAGGCACAGGTGGGTTTATTGGGGGCTGAATCTGTCATATGGGTTGACATCCCACTTCCTTCCCCTTTGTCTCTGCACACAGTCAGTGTGCCCACACATACCCAGTCCTCTGCAGCCACACTTATTGGACAGAGTGTGGCAGCATCAAACAGGAGAGTGTTTCGACAATGGCATCAGTGAGTGTAGACAATGGCCATAGCCAGAGAGCTGGTGAAGTCCCACACAGGCAGATTTACAGGGGTGTTCAAAGGAGGACTCCTGCCCATCCACCACCTGTCACAGGTGTCACATCATGAGATACCCAAAGCATGTTTCAGTCTGTCATGGAGGCACAGGCACATTCTGAGTACAACACCAAATGGATGCTCAGGATCATGGATGTATCATTGACATCCATGACTCCCTCCACCAGATTGGTGATGCCATTCATCATTTCACTCATGTAGTGGACAGACGGTGGGGTGAGACATTGTCAGTCCTTGAGTGCACATTGTCTGTGCTAAAACATGTGGTGGGAGTAGAGTGCATACCTCTCAACCTCTTAGAGCAAGAAATCTGGACAAAGCCCAACAAAATGGGGGGACAAAAGCCCAAAAATAGGGACAGATTTTAAATATTGCTCTTATAAACTTAGAAAGTTACTAGAGTAACAGTGTTTGTTTTGACATACATTTTCTGAAGGATTTGAAGTCTGAAACGAAAATGGATGTCATTATTTAGTGACTTCAATCCTCAGATCATCTGAGTGATTTGCCAGAAAACCACAATTGTTAAGAAGAACAGACTAAAAATATGAGCCAAAAATCTGGACATTCTGCGAAAATCTGGACAGTTGAGAGGTATGGTAGAGTGTCGGACATGTGGGCGTAGGCCAGCGACAGCATCAGCTGAAACTCCATGTGGCCATGCACACTCACGCTCCCTTAGTGGCAGTACCTCCATAACTACAGACAGAAGGGTGCTCTCCACACCATGATGTGGCAGGCCATGGCCACATGGTCCTGGGGGTGTCCCGTGTGGAACACGAGCCCAGCAGACACCAGTCACCATCAGCAGCTAGTACCGCATCTGACTCTGGGCATGTTGATGCCAGTGGCACCCTAACAAAGCCAGTTCCCATATTTATGGCCAGAGATGGTAAACTGTCCATTCTGCCATGTACAGTCCACAGCTGTCCAACATACCCATGTTTATGGTTAGCACATGACTTGACTGTGTATGCACACACACTCATACATAAATGTCACATGCAGGTCACCAACAGACACACATGGCTTCTCTCCATGGCCCAGCTGACCAGCATCCCTTCCTGACTCCCACACATGATGTCAACTGTTTGGCACAGCCTAGGTCTCTGGCACTCCCACACCACACCCTGTGCATGTGATGATACCTGTAACACATCCCTGCCATCCATACCATTGATGCAGGGACATGCAAATATGTGTCTGATGCACAGGGTGTCTATAGTACAGTACATGACATGTTGAAGTGAGGTTGTGTTATGCCATGACAGGTGCAGTATGCTGGGGTGTGTCATGAGTACACATCAAAGTGTTTGTACCTTTGTTGCATGATGTTAGATTGGTGGTGGTGTTGCAGACTGACAGGTGTCTCTTAGAACTTTGTATGTTTCAGTCACAGAGGTCTGAGTGGCTACACTATGGGGACTTGCTGGCAGTACAGCAGCTCAGTATGGCATGATTGCAATACGGAAATATGACATCAGCAAGGAACAGCTGTATATGTGCATGGTTACCTAAGTGCATATGTGTAAAACAGTGTGTCAAGGGCAATGGGGGCAGACAGCATAATACTGCATGCATACCCTGTGATAATACATCCTATCTTTGCTACATGCCACCTGGGTGTTCCATACCTACAAATGTAGATGGTGGCAGATAGCATTTATGCATAGTTAGATGTGGGCTATTTACAGCCAGCAGCTACTCACAGGGCCTTAAAATGTATAACCAATGCACACAGACACACTGCTGCAAGGGGGTGCATTTACACACACACACACACACACACACACACACACACACACACACACACACACACACACACACACACACACAATTGCCCTTTATGAGATTAGAACCCCTATCAATCTAGTAGTATATATTATAATACTACGTACTTATTGCTTGTGCCATGAAGATTATATGTTCTGAGAGGGTCTGCCAGTGATCTTAAGTTGGATGACATCAGCAGGCCCTGCAAAGGAGGACAATGGGGGGTTGACAGGCCCTGAAAATGAAATGTATAACCACTGGACACAAATAGGCAGAAGAGACACACTGCTGCAAGAGAGTGTATTTACACACATACACACACAGTTTTCATTTATGAGATTAAGACCCCTACCTATCTCAGAGTATATACTACAGTACTGTGTACTTATCGCATGTGCCATGAAGCGTATATGTTCTAAGAGTGTCTGCCAGTGCTGTTAAAGTGAATGGCATCAGCATGCCCTGTAAAGGAGGAACATGGGGGGTTTCAAGGGCCTGAAAATGTATAACCATTGCACAAAGATAGGTGAAACAGACACACTGCTGCAAGGGGTTATATTTACACAAAGACACACACAGTTGCCCTTTATAAGATTAGAACTCCTACCTATCTAGTAGTTTATACTGTTGTACTACATACTTATCACATGCACCACAGAGCTTATATGTTCTGATCGTGTCTGCCACTGCTGTTAAGGTGGATGACATCAGCAGCTGTTGATAGGGAGGCCACTGTTGTGGAGGACGTAAGTCAGAGGGCCATGAAATGATTGACCATTGCACAGACATAGTCCTGAAAGGGATGTCTGCACTGCTGTATGTGAAATACTTATACACACACACACACACACACACACACACACACACACACACACACACACACACACACACACACACACACATACACACACACACACACACACACACACAGTCAGTGATGTGAGATTAGAACCCCTGCCAACCTACTAGTACACACTACAGCTAACAGTACTACTTGCACGCGCCACCGGTTATATCTGATGTACAAGTGGCTGCAGCACTACATCACTCTACACTTTAATGTGGCTAAATATATCTATATAAATATATATATATATATATATATATATATATATATATATATATATATATACATGCACAAAACCCAACAAGATAGTAATGGATGGAAAGCAGGCCCATAAACAAATTCAATAATAAAGATAAATCCAAAGGAATTCCAGTAGCACAAGGTAATAAAATTCCACAATTTATTGAAAAAACATTGGATTGATTCCCCAGCTGTGTGCTGCACATAATATCTGAGTCATACCTAGAGTGTAGAGATTGTAATTGAATGTACAGGGTTTTGCATCATATGTCTGGTATGTTTTACATAGCATTATGCTTTTCCAGTACATCAGTGGCAAATTATTATAGATTGATGGTAGGAACTGATGACAGACAGTTGATTTACTAACTCCATCCATAGCAGGGAACACATGGTACTGGATGACCCGTAATTCTCTGCACTGTCTACATTTGTGTGGCCACTACCTGATCATTCTCCTTATATGTGGGTCTTTATCCCATTCTTGTTCATGGCTTTGCCTGCTCTAAGTAGTTGTAGGTATGCTGTGACTAGGGTACATACTGTAACACCTCACACAGGTTTACAGACTTCTCACCTCTGATTGTATATGTTTTGCAGGATGTCCAACATTCTGCCTTATATGTCTGCTCTGCTCCTCAGACAGTTGTGTTGTTTTGGTAATATACAACTATATGGTGCCCACTGACTTGTTGTAGGTACTGACAAAGTTACATGATGGCCTGTACATCCTGCTGCTACTCTGACTTGTTACAACCTCCTGTTATACTAGCCACCTTCTAGGTTACTCAATGCATGTGTAATGCCTATAGCTGTGGCACCCTCTCTGTCCATTTTCTCTGGCATTGTCCAGCTTTCTTGCAGTAACATATAGTGAAATATTTTATAATTGTGTGGGATTCCTACAATAAGAGTAACTCACATGCAAAATTGTTGGTGTAGCCAGCTTTGAACCATGAACACCATCAACCATGCTAATGTACTTAGCCCACTAAGCCATACCAGCCACCAGCAAGTGAAGTTTAATTCCTGACACTATCAAAAGTGGACAGACATAAATTTGACCCCTGCATACTGAAGAAATAGGACATGTTGCCAGGTTGTTTGGGACAGCTATGGGACTGTGTGGTCTGCTGCTATGACCTTGCTAACATTCTATTACTGCAGTTGTATGGGAACATGGCTGTGTTGGCAGTTAGGAGACTCTAGCATTGACAGTCATGCATCTGTCCTATGAACCCACTGTTTGGCATTTCTCTCAAATTGTCCAGTGGGTTTTAGTGCCTTGTGGCCTACTGCATATTATGGGGCAGCCAGTATTGGACAGAGAGTACCTGTTGTCCCATATAGCTGTTAGTTCTCTGCAGGTAGCTCAGTAGCCCACTCTATTCCCTTGCATACATGCAGCAGGTCCATACATATGCTACCATAGTCTAGTACCCCATACATTTGTTGTAAAAAACAGTGACTTACCTTGTTACTGCAGCAGTTGCAATAACAGTGCTTCAGGGCTAACTCTGTCTGATGCATGCAGTACACAGCCAATACATGGTAAGGTACAGGTTGTATGGTGTGGCTGCCATCCTTTTTACTATATATGTGAGTTGGAGTGAGGTGTCAGTCCCTAGTACCCTAGTTTTCAGTGCATGTGCTATGTGTTGCCTCTTTTCCAGGACCAGGATATACTGGACATGCCTACATCTGCTTACAGGGACAGGCTCAGGGGGTTCCTCTTCCAAGTCCCCCTGTGGCTGTGGCTGTGGGGACCTTGGGACTGGTGGGGGGCTGTGTGTCCTTTCCCTATTAAGATCATGCTACAGCTGTTTCCACAGGATTGTGTAGCATGGCACAATCTGTGAACATCTGTGCACATATGGCTGGAGAGTACTGCAGAGCTCCATCAGCTATATTGAGGCAGCGGAACCATGACTTAAGCAGCCCAAACACAGCAGCCCAAACACACACTATTATGTTCCTAGTTTGTGCGCATGCCTCATTATGGCATTCTTTGGTAGGTGTGTGCATGTCGGATGGGTGCCATCATCCACAGTTCCAGTGGGTAGCCAGCATACCCCAGTAGATGGTATGGGATGTTCCCCTGGCAAACATCTGGTACAGCTGTGATGCATGTCAGATATTGGAGTTGTGATAACTGCCAGGGATGCCAGCATACGCACTCATGCTAATGCTCTGGGCATTGCACATGACCTGGCAGTTGATGGAGTGATACCCCTTGTGGTTGACATAGACTCTACCCTTCTCACTGGGCAGTGCATTGATGTGCACATGAGTGCAGACTGTGGCACACAGTACCTCAGGGTAGTGTGTTACACAGTGGAAGAGATGCATACTGCTGGCCCTGTTCTCAGGCGTGCCTGGCATGTGTTTCCATGGCAGCCAGGAACCTGGTGGACTACCCTGGATGCAGATGCCTGTGAGACCCCCATCAGGTCCCCAGTTGGCCTTGGAAAGTACCTGGAGTTAGTATTTCAAAGGCTACACATACCATTGTTGCCACTGGGATGGGTTCCCCTCTGTTGGCTCTGGGTCTGAGTTGAGGGCGGCAAAGCTCAGTGAGTTCTTGTAGTTTGTCCCTGTCCACCCTGTAGCATTCTACAATCTCCAGCTCATGTAGCTCCTGAAATGTTACCCTGGTCATGAACACTCTTATCCTGCTTAGTCTAGGCCTATTGTCAGCAGCATTAGCACTGGCCTCAGCCTCTAGCACATACAAATGTAGCAGAGCAGCAGCAGGCCCTAGCATTCTGTCAGTTAAAATTCCCAAGTCTGTACTCCAATGGTGCAGAGTATGGGTGAGAAATCAGATTGTAGGGTGTATGTATACTTTATAGTAGTGCACTGTAGATGCAGCCTATGTGATTGGCTGACTATGATGCATTCCACCTGCCAAGTTTATCATTGAGGGGTTTGAATGGCCCATTGTTAGTGGAAAAAAGCTTATTGGCTTTCCCAGGCTATTTCCTTTTTTTTTAATGCCTTCCCTGCTAAGCACTGTGGTGCACCTAGCAACCCTGCACCACCAGTATAAACACTGCTCAGCAATCTGGACACACCCCTATGCATGGCACACTCAGCACAGCTTAAGCCAGCTAAAACACATGTCCCACAGCTAAACAAAACTTAGAAGCACTAAACACCCCCCCTTGCTTAGCAGGGCTTAGCGGTGCTCATACAGGCACCGTTCAGCTCCAAGCTGCTTAAACATATTGTGACACACCCCTCCTTGATGTCAGCTACATATTCTACTGACACCAACACAGTTCTGGGGCTACACGGGTTTTATCTGCGGACACAGCTGCACATTTTTGCTATTCAGTAAGCCCAGCTCATTTACATACAGATCCTTGCACATAATCTGGATACTTCACTATTCCAGCCTGCCTCCTTAGCAGCCACTGAAATCAACCACTGTACACACTTAATGCAGGGCTCTATAATATATTATTCCCACATATGTCTTAATTTTAGTTTTATAAATTTTAATCATTTTTTTTTGCATAACGGCACTTTTGTACATTGCTGCATGATGTGCAAACTTAATATGGGTATTAAAACATATCACTTTATATTATTTTGCATTAGCTTTTTGGCTCACAGGGCATAGTTTTGCACATACCTGTGCCTACCATGACATTTGTGACCTTCTAATTGGGCTTTTATAGCCCCTGTTCAATTTTTACATTTCTGTACATGGTCATTTTGAGTGTACACTTATGACACCAACACAGGCTCTGCACAGAAACCTAGCTGCTTCCTGGATTGCAAAACACCCTCATTTGCATGGCTTTCACCTGCTTATGAGGTGATTTGCATGCTAAGGATACTTCCGTGTCAGCATGCTTGTGCACGCCCTTCTGCTCTCTTTACTGGATCTCATGGCTGACAGTTTCCGTGTTAGATCTGTGATACTATGCCTACACAGAAAATCCATCTGTGTATACTTTATTGAATGCTTAGCACTTGAGTGCCTTAGTGATCTCCATCCTGACATTCAAAATACTGAGCAGGCATCCCAAGTATTTATTTCTATTGATTTCAAAGATTTGATGCCATGCAATGATGCAATTTATGGCAACCAACAGGAAAAAAATAAGTTTTCTGGCAGTTAATACAGAGAATTAAGGCTATAAGATGTTAACAGGCTGTTTTTTGTGGTATGGAGTTTGATTCCTTCAGCTTTCATTTGCCTACTGTGTGACCTTGAGCAAGTCACTTAAGATAGTGCTTTGGGGGAATTGGGCTATGAAAATCAATAGTCTCCTGGGCCACATGCTAAGTAGGAATATATGAACCTAAGTTCCACAGGACATTTTTATACTTGTGGAGGTAATTTATCTGTATAACACTTTATGGAGCAATAAAGCAGTATGGACACCCTTTTCACTAGAGACATTTGGTAGACAAGGATGCTTCCCTTGTTCTTAATAAATTGTTTAAAGAATGGCACACAAGATACAAATTGTAATGACAAATCATTTCTGTGCTTTCCAGTAAGGTGTGGTTAAACTGCGAAGGCATAGTTTTTTACATATTGCTTTGTAGGTTATGAATTGTTCCCAAGGCTGTCTGCTCACACTTGCACACATACTCCTGTGTTCTGAGTGTACTTAGCATGTAATTGTTTTGTGCACGTTACACCAGCAGTTATCAGGTGTTTGTGAATAAAGCAGATCTCTGCTATGTGGATTTTAATGGGTGCAGCCCTTCTCAGTTGTTTGCCATATTTATAATACTGCTGCTCAAAACAATTTACTGAAGTCAAAACAAAATCTTAACATACGCATCATTAATCAGTTCAGATAATTCCTCTGAGTTTATTACTATAATGAATGTAGTTATTGCAAAAATGATGGCAATGTGAAAAAAACAAAGACCTTATAAAGATGTACTGAGTTGTCTTCAAAAAGTCTATCTTCATGACTTTCATTATACACAGAGATTTTGCAGTTGTGAATAATCATGTACAAAAGTTAAAGCAAGTGTGTTAAAATGAATGTTGTACTTGTCTATGCATTACCCTCTGTTAGATTGTTAAAAATAACAAATAGTTTGAATCAAATAATTACTTTAATTTACCCATGTCGTGCTATCATTTGCTTACTAATTCTAAAAATTAACACATTTCTTCTCAGTATTCTAAACTGTCACTGTTGCTTAATATTTTACAACAATACAGTCTTATCTGAATGAAAAAATAATGTGAATGTCTGTACAATATAATTACAAATCTCTGCTTATATTATGAAACTTGTTTAAATTCTACTTATCAAGGTGCACATGAATGCTTAAAGTAGTTTATATCAGGTTTATTAGTATGTAGATATTCGACTGTCTGCTGATTTGTACTATATCTAATAACTGAGCTATTTTATCCTTTTTGGATGCATCATAATTATTGCATTTTTTTAAATAAAGTTTTAATTGCATAGGAGGAAAATTTATTTACCAGGCATTACCTATGGATCATCTCTGAGTATGAAACATGCAAAAATGTTTGAGCTGTGTTTGAGAAAATTATTAAAGATATTTTAAATCTAAGATAACATTTTGATGCCACTACTGCCATCATGAAATTAACACAGAAGCCTCATTCCTCCCTAGGATCAGATAAAATGAAAATATCTTTGCAGATCTGAACAAACACATTCAGATTATTAGACTTTAACCCAGCTGCAGGGCAGTAGTGTATTAATAGAATGGTTGATTGCTCTGCATAGTATGTTTGAAAAATTACAAGTGCATATGTGAACAGGAAGGCAGAGTTATTGATCAAGGATGAAATTATCAGCTGTGCTACTTTTACTAAGCTGTAAACCAGGCTTTATTATATATGAATGAGCATAACTATGATTGTGAAGGGTAATTTATGCATTAGAAAATACAGAAACCGTGCTGTATGTCAGGGAATGCTCTAAACATCATGATGTGTCCCTTTTATGGCATTACATGCAACATTTAATTATTCTAACAATTGTATTAAAAAGCTGGGCATTGCATGCTGAATATGTCTAGTCCTTAATTCAGCTAGAGCCTGCCCTCATCATACCTTTGTCATCTTAGACTACTATTACATCTAACACTTATCTTTATGGCTTTATAGTCATCAGTGCAGCATTGTAGTCCTTGTGAAGCAGATAGACATCTGTACACTATAGTTAGATATAATCCACAGGTTTACTACCTCTCCAGGATCTTATGTACAGTAGGTTTCGAGTAAATATCCAAGTTATTGTGCTGCACTTTCAGTTTATAACTGATCAGCTATCATTCTGGTGGGTCACTTCCCATAAAATGCTTATAACATTGAGAAAATATTAAATTATTTCTAAAACTGACTTAACTGCATTGTTCTGAGTTACAAACAGTGCAAGTGTGAAAGGAATGTTTTTACTGTTCGGAAAGAGAATTTTTCACTCTCACTTTCACGTATGGATTTACATATACACACATTCACACATATAAACATATTACCCTACTCACACGTGTTATTGGCATGTCCTTGGGTTTCAGATATTAAAGAAGGTATTCCAATGACAACTCAAGTGGAAATAAGGAGAGCATGCAGACTGCTAAGCCAATGTACCCCAAGCTGAGAACTACACACTATAAGACAACAGTGACTGCAGACTGCAAACCCAATGCACCCAAAGCTGAGAATTACGCACTATAAGACAACAGTGACTGCAGACTGCAAACCCAATGTACCCCAAGCTGAGAACTATGCACTATAAGACAACAGTGAGAACAACTGCACCTCTAAGCCTCATAGAAAAGGTTACATTGCTATGAGAACTTTTGGTTTTGGAGATGGGCATTACAGAGGGCAGAGTAATTATTTTCATCCTCCATGCAGTGGTTCTCTTTCTTTGTAATGGAATACTGGAAATTTATCAGCATAAAATAACAAAATCTTGTACAGTTAGTTCTTAGACGTTTAGCTTTGGCAGTCTCCCATTGTCTTAAACTGCTGAATAGATATTGATCCCTTCAAGAATGGGACCTGGGATTCAAAGGAAGTCATCAGATGCATGGAACATTTGCAGTGTTTTGATCTAAACATGGCTTGTAGTTATTTTTCATGTAATACACTTGCAGCTGGACACAGTTTGTGCTCATGTTTGGTGTTCATGTTGCAGAATATAAAACCTTACCATTCTGGTGTGGGAGGTTTGACTTTTTTATGACAAGGAGTAAGGAGGTTGGACAGGTGGGAGAAAATGGTTGTTAACATGAATGCTGTCATACCTAAAGGCAGGCTGAACACCACTGAATTATAATTTATTAATTGGAATGTTACTGTGCTCACAAGCTCATTGAAAATATGCAGACTGACTTAGGATATTAAGATGCATGCACCAAAATATGTGTGACCTGTTTGGGAAAGACACCTGTTAGAAAATTAATGCCGTAAATTGTCTTTGCTTGGAGGTACAGAATGTTTGCTTCTTTTTCTTTACTGATGAGACAAGTTATGCATGGGATTGGGCTGAGGGAAATGCTTAAATCATGTCTTATGCACATGACTGTATAAAGAGTAGTTGACCCTGTGTGTGGATGCACTATATTTGCACTACTTCATCATGCAGGTCAACCGGTCACTTAAAGGGTTCAATAAGGCATTTAATGCAGTCAAACATGATCTATTGAAAAGTGGATTGGAAGCTCATGCTGGCAATGTATAAACTTCTTTGATCTTGACTGCACTACATTCCTGTAGGCACCCCCCCCCCCACCCCCCCCCCCCCACACACACACACACATACACGGCACAATGTGGAATTCAGCTTTGGCAACTTTTGTGTCTAAAGATGAATTTTATTCAGATTTGGCATTATAAAGAAGTTGTGCCACAAGCAAAACACAAAATGGAAAAGACCAGTATGATGGCATCGATGTACATTTTATAAGCAAGTTTTTGTATGGGCAGAATACCATCTCAAAAACCAGACTTCATTCAAAAGAGTGATATTTATTTAATCAAAAGGAACCAGAAGTATGCACGTACTTGCAACAATCAGTAAACATATATGTTTTTACTTCATTATTTGAATCATCACAGGCATTTATTTCTATTTTAAGCTATAATTTATTGATCATCTGTAATGAAAACATGGCATTTCATTAGTTCTGCACAATTTCCTTGTACTCATTAAATTCATTTAATAGGTAAGATCCCTATGAAAGGCTCATACAAAGAAGACTGCCCCACATATTCAACTGGTTACCCACCACCACAATATTTCTTGACTGAATTCCCTTCACTACTTCCTCTATTCCCCTTCAGTACCAAGTCCCCATCAGTGTTATTACAAATTCAACCACTGGCTGCCCTCTTTCCACTTCAAATCAATAAAAACAGAAATACTGGTCTCTGTTAGAAAAACAGTCAGTAAACAAAGACTGTGGCAGATCACTATCCTTTATTTGTTTAAACCACATCTCCCAATGACTCGAGTCCAGTCTCCATTCCAACCATCCTCAGCAAAATACTGGAAAAGATTACAGGGAACCAACTTGTTGAACACAAACAGAAAATCCGGTTACGCTTTCAAGATGTGCTTTGAGCTATAAGGTGTACCATGACTGATCTGTATGGTCTAACAGAGGACATAAGTCAGAATATGATAAAGAATATGGTCATAAGGATTACTGATCTCAGAAAAGCAACTGACTTAATACATCACACCTTCCTCCCATTTTCTCTTTTAGCTCCTAAAACATGGCAATCACTTCCTGGTAATATAAAATAAATCACCTCATTCACTACATTTTGTAGTGTTTTAAAAAATACATATTCAAACAAGCTTGATGAAAATGGTTCCACAACAATAACAGAATATAGGGGTGTATTAAAATTTAAAAAGTCACCTTCTCTCAGGTGACACCTATGTTTTCCACTTCCCTCCTGCCCGCTCCACTAATAACCATCACTTCTTAATTCACTTCTCTCATTCTCCTCTTATCTTCTCCCTCCATTAATGTAAAACTGACATTTCTTTACTTTATCTTCTCTCTCAGCCATTTTTATGTTTGTTACTCCTCTTTCATTTATTTTCTTTCATTGTGCCCTAAGGGTCCTAACCCTTTACATACTCAGTGTTACTTTGGTAACTATTTTATATAGCTCAAAATCTGTATGTACTGATTTCAATATCCTCTCTCTGTATTCAACCGATACTGCTTTATTTACTATAGGTAAGTAGACACACCATTGACTGAACCACTGTTTAACCATTACTTCACTGCATTTTCTGTATTTGTTTGCTTCACTTTTTATGACTGTTCTACCATATATGCATTATGTCACAAACTTTATTTTTCACCATATAGTTACTTTGTTTAATTATATGTTATCCACTTTGTCTGCACCTGAAAACATTGCAACTAGATCAGTGTTCTAACTCCAAATTAACAAACACAAATAAACAAATTAAACATATTCACAATTACACAAATATATTGGAAAGCACATGATTTGTTTAGTATAAACCTAATTTTGTCAAGTTTAATGGCTTTGAAATTTCCACATCAAATAAAAGATTTTTCTGTCTTTAGCCAGACAGAGAATTCCACCTTGTTATTAGTTCTTCTTCCTTTCTTTTTCTTTCTTTCTCTCTCTCTTTCTTTCTTTCTCTCTCTCTCTCTCTCTCTCTTTCTTTCTTTCTTTCTTGTGCAGTCTAAAAGTACTGTTGCTGCAGCAACCTAGAAGGGATCCACTTGTAGAAATGTATTTATATACACTTGTTAATTGAGTTAGTGTCACTTGGCCAGGGCGCTGGGGATCTTCCCCTAATCGCTATTGTTGTGAGAGTGTTCCGTTTTGCATGAGCACTTCTTGTTTCCATTCCAGGTGCAAAGATGGCCCTGAGAAACAGGGAGGCAGATGGAGAGAGCAGGAGATAATGAGTTGAAGATGGGTCGGCAAATAATGGATCCAGAGTTACAACCCTCTAGTAGGGAGGGTTGTAGGATGATTTACCTAAAGAAATGATGATGCAGAGTGAGCCAGAAAATAAAGGAAACATTTCCTGGGAGAACATTATGGAGAACATACGAAAGGAGATTGCACAGACAATCCTGAAGAATGGTGGTAAGCTGAAAAAGAAAACATATACAGAGAACGTAAAAGAAGGCAAAAGGTGAGTAGCAGAAAAGAAAAAGAGAGAAAATAATGAAAAATGGAAGTTTGTGGTAAGGATTCAAAGTAAAGAAGACAAATAAATTTACAGGTATGACGTGTGAGACAATTTAATAGCTAATTTGGGTATAAAAGCACATGGGGTAAAAGCATTTATTCTTATTAACAAAGATAAATTTTGTGATATCATATGAGACTGTTTTTTTCAATGGAAAATTTTCTTGGAAAATATGAAGAAAAGAAATAGTGTAACCCATGGAATCTTTATGTGATAAAAGCATATAAAAGGGAAACAAAAAAAGCTAATTCGTTTACAGTTTTGAATAGAGGTGGAAAGAGAAACTTTAAAAGGACATCTGAAAACGTTTGTAAAGAAGTACTGGATATTGCAAAACTTTATTATAAAAATTGGTTTATGGACTGGTAGATGGGATTTTAATATTATGTTAGGAACAGAAAGAGAAAAATGATACATATACTAAGCATGATAAATGTGGAGGGGTGTATGGGTGTTGTAAAATACTGGCGGCAGCCCAAAACATTTTTTGTAGAAAAAAAGGACACTTGATAAGCAATTGTGCTAAAAGAAAATGCTATATTTGTGGAGAAATGGGACATGATGCAAAAATGTGAATTGAAATGTTATAAATGTAACAAAATTGGACATTTATGGATGGATTGTAAAAGTATAAGTAAAAGTAAGGAAAAAGAAAAAGAAAGAGAAGAAAATGAACAAAGACAGAAAATTAGATGTAGAAATAGAAGAAAAATAACAATAAAGAGGACATAGAAGAAAGCTCTGAAAATAAGTGATGAAAAAGACATACGTTTTAAATAGTAAAAGAAAAAAAATTCTATTGGTAAAATGGTGAAAGACAGAAAAAGAACATTTAAAGGGAAAGGTAAAAAATAAAAAAAGAAAGGAAAGAGATGAAAAGAACACACAGCTAATGGTTAGGGGGTGGTATAACTGTTAAGGTGTTTGACTCACAGACACAAGCCAGAATGTGTGATTCTCACCTTTTTGATGGAAATTGGCTAGGGTAGAATGGTCCATTAAGACAGCAAGGCTAGTAATTATCTCTGAACCCAGGAAACCATAAATCTAAGGAAAAGGGAAAAGAAAAATTTAGAGTGCTTTCTGTAAATGTGAATTGTATTAAGAATATAGTAAGAAAAATAGGGATTTTAGAGTGGTGTAATGTGTGTGATGTATATGTAATTATATTAGAAGACATAAGATTTTTAACAAATGAGGAATGATTACAAAAAGAGAAACTATGGGGGAAAAGATAATCTGGAATTTGGGAAATGAGAGATGTTCTGGAACAGCCATATTCTGTATTAATACAGCAAAGATATTAGATGCAACTTTATGGGAAGGTTAACCATTCTAGATTTAAAATGGAAAGAGTAAGCATGTACAACTATAAAACAAAAGAGTCCAAGTATAACAGAGAAGAGGCAACCACAGCACAGTAGCAAATCCAGTATAAACAACTATCTACAAAAGGCAATGTACTCAGTTTCCTATAAAATAAAATCAGGTTTTATTTCGCATGCATCAAGTAAGCGCTTTCACATAGAGCTTCGTCAGACTGTTAAAATTCAAAAAATTTTCAGTTTCCTTTTTATATAATCATCACGTGTTAGAACCCATTAATCAATCAAACATTTAAAGATACATTCTAAAACTGACAATATTGCTAACACTTCCTTTCTTTCACTTAAAATTCGACATTCGATATATATATAAAAGCTGCTACCACAAATAATGTAATTTCTATATTGCAAATCTCATTACTTGGGTGTATGCTTAGTTAGTTTGTAGATAATATTAAAATAATTAGCACAAATGTATCTATATATTATACTGTCTGTGATACTTATAAAAAATTTTTTACAAAAAATTTTTATATACAGCGTGTCTGTGTATATCTAGTTTACTAACCACTCGGTTATATGTCATCCTAATTTTGAGAGCTGATGTGACTCATTTATAGATATCTCGATCATGATGCTCTGCAAAACATAAAACATTTAAATGTAGACTGCAATCGAAAGCAATAAATTAGCATGCCGCTACATAACAATATTCACCTACCAGCCAGAAATGCAAAGGATATGTACATGCCTGTCTAATCTGTATTGTTGCACTAACACAAAAGTAAAATATAAACAAAATACAGAAAGACAGTAATACTTGGACTTTTCATAAAATCTTACACCATAAAAGCGTGCAAGTAAGCATAAATTTGTAATAAGTACATCACTAGATATCTATATAATATAGATATATAGAATTTTTGTGTATCATTAAGATGTTTTGCTAATAATATTAGTAACACTTTCTAGTCAGAGATTATATAATGATGTAATGAATGTTGTAATTTAAAATTGTGTACAACAGATTTATGTTCAATATGCTCATAACCCACTATGCACTCCCTCACATAGCTTCCCAGTCTTTAGCGATCTATCTAATATATGGAATGGGTGTCTTGATAACCTTACTCTATATAGCAGGCATAATAGAACATAAAAGTATAGTGTAAGAAGATGTAAAAAACCTAATGCTGTACAATAATGTGCGCTTCATGATATGGAATTCAGTAATGAGGCGGAAGACATGGCCAAAGGCAGGAGGAGAGGAGAAAGGCTAGGACTGTGGTAGTGAGGGTCGAAACTTTGAATGTTGGCAGTATGACTGGTATAGGGAGAGAGCTAGCTGATATGATGGACAGAAGGAAGGTTGGTATATTGTGTGTGCAAGAGACCAGATGGAAAAGGAGTAAGGCTAGGTGCATCGGAGGTGGGTTCAAATTGTTTTATCATGGTATGGATGGGAGGAGAAATGGCGTAGGAGTTATTCTGAAGGAACAGTATGCTGAGAGTGTTTTGGAGGTGAAAAGAGTGTCGGATAGAGTGATGTTTATGAAGCTGGAAATTGATGGTGTAATGATGAATGTTGTTAGTGCGTATGCTCCACAAGTTGGGTGCGCAATGGATGAGAAAGAAAAATTTTGGAGTGAATTGGATGAAGTGGTGATGACTGTACCCAAGGGTGAGAGAGTGGTGATTGGAGCAGATTTCAATGGGCATGTTGGTGAAGAGAACAGAGGGGATGAGGAAGTGATGGGTAGGTATGGTGTTAAATAAAGGAATGCAAAAGGTCAGATGGTAGTGGATTTTGCGAAAAGGATGGATATGGTTGTGGTGAATACGTATTTTAACAAGAGGGAGGAGTATAGGGTGACATACAAGAGTGGAGGAAGATGCACACAGGTGGATTATATCTTATGTAGGAGGGCCAGTTTGAAGGAGATTGGAGACTGTAAACTGGTGACCAGAGAACGTGTCATTAGACAGCATAGGATAGTGGTTTGTAGGATGACGTTGGTTATCAAGAAGAGGAGGAGGAGTGTGAGGGCAGCACCAAGGATCAAGTAGTGGAAATTGAAAAAGGGTAATTGTGAGGTGGAGTTCAGGGATGAGTTAAGGCAGGCACTGGGTGGCAGTGAAGAGTTACCAAATAGCTGGGTAACTACAGCAGAGCTAGTAAGAGAGACAGCTAGAAAGGTGCTTGGTATCACATCTGGAAAGAGGAAGGACAACAAGGAGACATGGTGGTGGAATGAGGAAGTACAGGAGAGTATACAGAGAAAGAGGTTGGCAAAGAAGAAATGGGATTGTCAGAGAGATGAAGAAAGTAGACAGGAGTATAAGGAGATGAGGTGCATGGCAATGAGAGAGGTGGTGAAGGCTAAGGATAAGGCATATGAAGAGTTGTATGACAGGTTGGACACTAAGGAGGGAGAAAAGGACTTGTACCGATTGGCTAGACAGAGAGACCGAGCTAGGAAAGATGTACAGCAGGTAAAGGTGATAAACGATAATGAGGGAAACATACTCAGAAGTGAGGAGAGTGTGTTGAGGAGATGGAAAGAGTACTTTGAGGGGTTGATGAATGAAGAGAATGAGATGGAGAGAAGGTTGGATGATGTAGGGATAGTAAATCATGAAGTACAATGGATTAACAAGGAGGAAGTAAGGATAGCTATGAAGAGAATGAAGAATGGAAAGGCTGTTGGCCCAGATGACATACCTGTGGAAGCATGGAGGTGTTTAGGTGAAATGGCAGTGGAGTTTTTAACCAGATTGCTTAATGAAATCTTGGAAAGTGAGAGGATGCCTGAGGAATGGAGAAAAAGTGTTTTGGTACCGATTTTTAAGAATAAGGGTGATGTGCAGAGCTGTAGTAACTACAGAGGGATAAAACTGATCAGTCACAGCATGAAGTTATGGGAAAGAGTAGTGGAAGCAAGGTTAAGAAGGGACATGATGATTAGTGATCAGCAGTATGGTTTCATGTCAGGAAAGAGCACTACAGATGCGATCTTTGCTCTGAGAGTGTTGATGGAGATGTACAGAGAATGTCGGAAGGAGTTGCATTGTGTTTTTGTAGACTTAGAGAAAGCATATAACAGGGTGCCTAGAGAGGAGTTGTGATATTGTATGAGGAAGTCAGGAGTGTCAGAAAACTATGTAAGAGTGGTACAGGATATGTACAAGGGTAGTGTGACAGCGGTGAGGTCTGTGGTGGGAGTGACAGATGCGTTTAAGGTGGAGGTGGGGTTACATCAAGGGTCAGCTCTGAGTCCTTTCTTATTTGCAATGGTGATGGACAGGTTGACAGACAAGATCAGACAGGAGTCCCCATGGACTATGATGTTTGCAGATGACATTGTGATCTGTAGTGAGAGTAGGGAACAGGTGTAGATGACCTTGGAGAGATGGAGATATGCTCTAGAGAGAAGAGGAATGAAGATCAGCAGGACTAAAACAGAATATATGTGTGTGAATGAGAGGGAGGATAGAGGAATGGTGAGGATGCAAGGAGTAGAGGTGGCGAAGGTGGATGAGTTTAAATACTTGGAGTCAATAGTTCAGAGTAACGGTGAGTGTGGAAGAGAGGTGAAGAAGATAGTACAGGCAGGATGGAGTAGGTGGAGAAGAGTGTCAGGAGTGATTTGTGACAGAAGAGTACCTGTAAGAGTGAAAGGGAAGGTCTACAAGATGGTAGTGAGACCAGCTATGTTATATGGGTTGCAGACAGTGGCATTGACAAAAAGGCAGGAGTTTGAGCTGGATGTGGCAGAATTAAAGATGTTAAGATTTGTACTGGGTGTGACGAGAGTGGATAGGATTAGGAATAAGTATATTAGAGGGTCAGCCCAGGTTGGAAGGTTTGGAGACAAAGCCAGAGAGGCACGATTACGTTGGTTTGGACATGTGCTGAGGAGGGATGCTGAGTATATTGGGAAAAGATGCTAAGGATGAAGCTACCAGGAAACAGGAAAAGAGGAAGGCCTAAGATAAGGTTTATGGATGTGGTGAGAGAGGACATGCAGGTGGTTGGTGTGACATAGCAAGATGCAGAGGACAGAAAGAAATGGAAACAGGTGATCTGCTGTGGCAACCCCTAACGGGAACAGCCAAAAGAAGATGATGATGGAGACATTCACTCTGTTGGGAGCGTGTATACATTTTGATACCATGTACAATTATAACATTATATGCTTATACTAACTGTAAAGAAAGGGAAAGCTTATCTCATCAGATTGTAGATTATGTAGAGATAAATATGAATATTATATTAACAGAAAACATTAATTGTGATTTAAGAGGCAAGCATAGAAAGAATGGAAATTATGTATGAAAAATGTTAGTAGTTATAAGATGTGGTAAGTTAAAAACTGGGTAAAAATCATGGATTTTCAAAAGGAGTATATGTAGAACAGAAATTATTTTATAGTATCAGAAGGTTTAGTCATAGGAGAAGGGGAGGTAGCAGAAACAGGATATTCTGATCATCTAGCAATATGCCTAGAGATAAAGGGAAACAGGAATATATAAAAATAGGTAAAGGAATAAAAATAATAAATGAGAAAGTATGGAATGAAGAAGTAAAGAGAGTAATGGTACGGTTATGGAAAGATCATGTTACTATGAGAACATTTTAGAAAAAATGGTCTGAATGTTGGATGATATTTAAGGAAAACATATCAAAATATAATATAAAATATTAATTATATTTATATTATATAAGATATAATATAAATATAATATAATGTGAGAAAGCCAGAGAATGAAAAAAAAACCCATAAAAGAACATATAATGATGCATTGGAAAATTTAGAAGATAATGATAAAAAGTACTTTGACTAATGAAAGAATTATATGAAAGAAATCAAGAAAAATACAAGAACTGTTACTTAAAGAAATATATTTTCACAAGCAAAATGGGAGAAGTATTGAGTTATTTAAGCAGATTTGTATAGGAAGATGGTAGTGTATTGACAGAAATAAAAAAATATGAACGGAAGAATAGAAAGAACTCAGAAAAATATTATGGATATTGACATACAATATGTACAATAAATGTTTCAAGAAAAAAAGAAGGTAGTGAAAAAAACATGGAAAGCAAAAAAGTTAACAGAAAATGAGAATAAGGAGCTAGATAAAATATTATGACAAGTACATATGTATTCAGCTGTAGGACCAGATTGAATATTATATAAAATGTATACAAATTTAAGGGACTGGCAAATAAAACATTTTTTAATGAATACTTAAATGAAGGTTTTATGTATAAAGAATTATGTAGTGGAATGCTTACATTTATATGTTAGAATGAAGATAGAAAACAAAAAAACTGGAGACTGATACTACTAAATAATAATGATTATAAGATTTTTATGAAAATAATACAAAACAGACATTATGTATAGTATAAAGGGGAAGGATTGGCAAGAATTATTAATGCTATTAAAAAAATTGTGGATGACATTATGCATAGAAAAGAAGAAGCGAACATCATAAGAAACCTTAATAAGGCATTTAATACCATTGGACATGTAGGGCCGGATTTACGAAGACTTGCATGGAGTCTAAGAGTAGTATAAGACGGCAGACAGCCAATATGTCTGCCGAGCAATCCAACAATAGCCGGCAGGGGTGAGCATGAGAGCTTCTAAAGCTACTTTTGCATGGACAGTGTTATGGTATGTATATACCCTCAGCTGTCGAGAAGAGGAAAGACCAAGCTAAACCCTATTTTTCACACAGGAGTAAACCTGATGATAAAAGACACATAACACCGACTAACAATAATATTAGAATGCCCTTGAAATATACAACAGATGTATATAGGTACACAGACATAGTTAGGAAGAACTGGCAAATTCTTTTGACAGATAAAGATGTAGCAGGTTTGATTGGTAACACACCTAGATTCAGCTATAGAAATGACAGATCTTTGAAAAGGAGATTATGTTTTCCTAGAGAAATTCATGTTGATACAGGACCTGGACGGACTACACCTTGTGGGCGTTGTAATTGGTGTATATACATTGATGGAAGCGTTTGTTTCCATCATCCTGATTTAAAGCAAGATTTTTATTTTAAGGCAGCAGCAACTTGCTTGAACCAACATGTGGTTTACCTGGCAAGCTGCGATATCTGCAGGAAATTTTATGTGGGGAAGACGGATAGATATTTGAAAGACCGGATCAGAGAGCACATCTACAATATTAGGAGGGGAAATAGGAATAATGCACTAGCGAAGCATGTGATGGAGTTTGATAGCTCTCAAACCTTTAAGTTTAGAGTGATAGCTTTGTCACACGAAAGTTTGAGACGTGGGGATATACGTAATAAGACAGAGAACTGAGAAGCATTTTGGATCACGAAACTCAGAGGTATGGAAGGACATGGTTTGAATGAGTGTATACCCCTTAAGCCTAAACTTAAGATGAGACCCCTTCGCAGATAGAAGATGAATGTTATATACATTTGTACAGACCTGATCATTCATCAGATATTTATGTTTTTAAATGTGTATTTATATGCATATTTTTAAGTTTTACATTTGAATCAATACATGTATTTATATAAAATGTTTAAACATTTAGTTGTGCATAGTAGTTGTTAATAAAGTTTGATAGTTAGATCTAGTCATATGACTATGTAACATGTGATGTAATGTGAGTATAAAGGTGTGGTTGTATTCAGTGCTTACATACACCTGAAGAAGCTTAATTGTGAAAGCGCTTGTGTTTGCACCAAGTAAAGGCCTACTCTGGATTTTACAGCCGTCTACGTCTCATTTTTCATTGGATTTGCCTTGTTTTTTTGTGGAGACGCTGTGGTGGGTTACCTTCTGTTGGCAATTTTTTCTTCTACTATTTTTTAATGAATACTTAAATGAAGGTTTTATGTATAAAGAATTATGTAGTGGAATGCTTACATTTATATGTTAGAATGAAGATAGAAAACAAAAAACTGGAGACTGATACTACTGAATAATAATGATTATAAGATTTTTATGAAAATAATACAAAACAGACATTATGTATAGTATAAAGGGGAAGGATTGGCAAGAATTATTAATGCTATTAAAGAAATTGTGGATGACATTATGCATAGAAAAGAAGAAGCGAACATCATAAGAAACCTTAATAAGGCATTTAATACCATTAGACATGTAGGGCCAGATTTACGAAGACTTGCATGGAGTCTAAGAGTAGTATAAGACGGCAGACAGCCAATATGTCTGCCGAGCGATCCAACAATAGCCGGCAGTGGTGAGCATGAGAGCTTCTAAAGCTACTTTTGCATGGACAGTGTTATGGTATGCAAATTACCTCATTTGCTGCTGAAAGCTATGCAAATGAGGTAAATTTGCGATCCAGGAAACACTAACCTGTCCATGGAAGAGTTGTGTTATTTGCAGAAATGTACTCCTTTGGTAACGGAGTACCAATCTGCAAATAGCTAAACGGAGCTATGGCAGCTCCAAATAAAGGATGCATCTAGTTGAGGAAGCATGAATAAAAATCACGAAAACAGATTACAACGTTAAGTCACAAACCATCCAATAAGTGCCACAGCTCTTTTATAACCTTGCGCTGTCAAAATAACCACAAAAACCACAAGATAAATCCAAATAGAATTCAGCAACAAATCCAAAAATAAGGAATCCTGGTGGAATAGGACACTGAAGAATAACTCCAAACTGATGCAAACTGAACAAGTAAATCAATATCCTTTATTCCAAAGAAGAACAATGATACAAAACGGTAAATGCACTTAAATAACAAAAATCATTCCAATAAGGTTAAGCGCTTTCACCCACTACAACTCATGGGCTTCATCAGAACTTTTTGAATAAAATAACAAAATCCTTTTAAAAGAAAAAAGGCGCCAAAAGGAAGTGGAAACTGATGTAATATCCTGTATAGCAAATACCGCCCCCTGCCCTTATACACCAATCATTAGATTTAAAACTGAAAGAAAGAAATTAACTGATTCAGTGTGTTCTGATATCATCAGGGAGGACTACAAATATACATACAAAAATTTCAATATTTACAATTTTTTTAGTTTGAATATACACACGACCCATTTTGAGCTCTTATGCAAAAGTATGAAATGTATTCCTAATACCCATTTTTGTGTGGTGGATGTTTTATTTGAATTAAAAAAAATCATTAGAAAGATGAATTTAGGAATTTTCTTTAATGATAAAAATAATATTGAAAAAGCTACATTAAAAAATTATGATAATTCTTTAAGAGTCAAAAGTACATTTATACCACCCAGTCATCCTAAGGTTGACTTACTTGAGAAAGTAGTAACTAGAGAAATTTATCGGGTATCTAGAAATATAAATGATAATGTTACAAATAATTTGTCTAACGAAGAAAGAGAGACACTTAAGTCTCTACAGGACAATTCCAATATTAGAGTGATGAAGCCGGACAAGGGGGTGGTATAGTGATATATGACAATTTAAAATATTTAAAAAAATATATATGATATTTTATATCACACAGGGAATTACCAAAATATTTCTATTAATGAGATAAATATAGCTTACTGACATATTGATTCCTATTTAGAGGAATTTTATATCGATGGTAGAATCAATAATGAGACTTATAATTTTTTACAAGTAAAGTATCCTAGACTAGCAACCATTGTCAGTTTTCCCAAAATACATAAGAATACCTTGGACCCCCCTTTTTGGCCAATCATATCTGGTAGCAAATCTAAAACATTCCCTATGGGAAAATATATAGATTGTTCATTAAAACATATATATATAGTAAAATTCCCCATATGGTAAAAGATTCTTGGGAATTTTTGGGAATGTTTCCTATGAATATTAACATGGATAATTTGTTTTTTGTTACTGTAGACGTTGTTGATCTTTTTTCAAGCATACCGAAACAAGCTGGTTTGGATGCTTTTTGTAATAGTATTACATCCTATGCCAATCTTACTTGAGAACAAACAAGTCTTATTATAGAGTTGATGACCTTAGTGTTAGAACACAATTTTATTTATTTTGAAGGTGAGTACTTCAAGCAAACCAGGGGGGTAGCTATGGGTGCTGCTTGTGCACCCGTCTTTGCCAACCTGGTTATGCTTGATTGGGAACTCACCTCCCTTTTCCCATGTGAATATTTCAAAAACATCAGACATTATTCAAGGTTTCTGGATGACATGTAGATCTTATGGGATGACAGTGTGGAAAAATTAGACACGTTTTTAAAGTATCTAAATACCACCAGTGAATATCTGAAATTCACGTATACATATAATACTGAGGGGGTTGCATATTTGGATACATATATTTATAAACATGATTCAACATTCCAATCAAAAATATATAGGATAAATACTTTTACTAATGATTATTTGGAATACAGCAGCTGTAGTCCTTTAAATATGAAACATAATATTTTTAAAGGACAAGTTATCAGAGCTGCGCATATGACGTCTGACATGAAGGTATTGACAGGTGAAGTTGAGTTTATTATGCAATTATTTGTTGAGAGAGTTTATCCTAAAAAAAAAATATCTACTATAGGTAATTATGTCATCCAAGAAAGGGACAGGAAATACTGTCCTTTATTGGGAAAGAGATTTGAATCTGGCCATATGATTAAAGATGATAAAGGAGATGGAAGTCAGTCTAACGGTCATCACAGAGCCTTAATATTATTATATAGCCCAGTAGTTGACAAAGTTATTTATCTTGTAAACAAATTTTGGTACCTGATTTCTCAGGATCCTAAACTGATATAAATAATGGGGAAAAAAAACGAGAATCACATATAAAATTGGTAAAAATATTAAAAATGTATTGATTCCCAGGAAAAAGCAAAGGGATAGGAGATCAAATTAATTAATTCATACCTATAAATGTGGTTCTTGTAACCAGTGTAAGTATATCCTAGAAGACAATAAAATTGATAATCCAAAATGAGACTCATACAATTATTAAACCCAAAGATGATAATTTATATTGCAAATGCAGTGAGTGCATATGCTTTTATGTAGGCAAAACAGAGCGTTGTTTTCGACAAAGCATTTATGACCATATTTATAGTATACACAAAAAAGATGTAACAGATGCCCTATATCGGCATATAATTTCCAATGATGAAACACATAATTTTAAGTTTGCTATTCTTGAAACCATCACTGTTGATTCTATAGGTGGAGATTACAAAACAGTGCTGAGTTTTAAAGAGGTCTGGTGGCAACTTTTATTAGATGCCACCACATTACCCTGGCCTCAACGATTTTATTTCTTATAAACCTATTTTAGAATATTGTATATGATTGTTTATTATTTATTAATTATTTAACATATTTCACATGTATATTTATTGTGGATTTTTTATATACATATTAATTTCACATTATTGTATTATGTACAAGTATACATTGGTTACATAACACTTATATATTAATTAGGTTGTATAGGTGAAGTGATTGTTAGGTTTTTGAGATATGGTTTATTACAGGTTTATTATAGGATTTTTGTGCACATATTTTAGATTTATTTTTATCATACAGTGTGTTCATTTTAAATATTTTAAATCAACATGAATATGGATGCTTGAGTATGGTCATTGTGATGAATTTTATTGATGAATTTTTTGCACAAACTACATTGATAGATTTTGTGTATATTGAAGTATTAGGAAGTGGAGTGAGGCCTTTAAGGGGTGTAGTATAGTATATGCCAGAACCCAGGAAATGATGTATTTTTCAGCTTCCTGTTGGCACCAATTTTTAATCTAATGACTGGGGCAGGAGGAGGTATTTGCTATACAGGATATTACATCAGTTTCCGCTTCCTTTTGGCACCTTTTTTCTTTTAAAAGGATGTTATTTTATTCAAAAGGTTCTGATGAAGCCCATGAGTTGTAGTGGGTAAAAGCGCTTAACCTTATTGGAATGATTTTTGTTATTTAAGTGCATTTACCATTTTGTATCGTTGTTCTTCTTTGGAATAAAGGATATTGATTTACTTGTTCAGTTCGCATCAGTTTGGAGTTATTCTTCAGTGTCCTATTCCACCAGGATTCCTTATTTTTGGATTTGTTGCTGAATTCTATTTGGATTTACCTTGCGTTTTTTATGGTTATTTCGACAGCGCAAGGTTATAAATGAGCCGTGGCACTTATTGGATGGTTTGTGACTTAACGGTGTAGTTGAGGAAGCATGCCAATGGCCAAATATAAGGCCATTGGCATTTGCAAATGTTGTAAATCCTTAAAATCCATTTTTTCCCCGATCGCCAATGTTTAAGCGTAGCGCAGCACCATGCAAATGTGATGCGCTTTAAATAAAATGAAAAAAATTGCAAAATAGCCAAAAATGGGCATTTCCACTAAAAAGCTTGTTCTTTTCTGCCATGCATGTGAATGGCAGGCTGAAAACAACATGGCCATTGAGTAGTGGTTGCTAAGGGGGGGGGGGGCTCAGTGTGAGAGTTGTAACGAAGCATTAGTAGGCAATCCTATGCAAATGAGGATAAGTATAGTGAATCCCAATTTTCCCCGGCATGTGAGCCATGTCCCTAGAGTGTAAGTGTAGGAGTAGGGGAGTAGTAGATTTGAAGATAGGTAACCATGAGGGAGTATGTCTGAAAGACTGTAAGCTGATTGGAGCATAGTGGCTTGTGTTTAACCTGAGTTGATCAGGATTGCAAGAGACGTGTCTACAGCTGTCTTAGCTAAAACCAAGAAACCAAAAGTGTACGCCATGGATATATCTGAAATTTCTTGCAAACATGCTTACATCGTGTGCGTGCGTGTGCGCTTATGTGTGCACGTGTGTGCTTGTTTGCACGGCACTGCCCCTTGTGGAAACAGAAAGGGAAAAGGAAGGAAATAATGTAGTAGGAAGTTAACCAAGGAGAACTAGCAGAGCTGCCCAGTGAAATATATCAGAATCAGCCAATTACACAGGCAGTAGACTAGCCCAGCCCAGCCCAGCACTTTAAACTCTGCAAACAGCAGTCTACCCTGAACTCTCCAACACTGCAGTATACAAAGAGTGAAAACTTAAAAAGCTTATGCCATATATATTCAATATTCGTAAACATATAACTTGCAGTTATACCAAAACACTAACTGTTTTGTACTATATGTATTTGTACTGTAATATTGAATTCAATAGGGAAGTTATGTTTTTAAGTACCGTTTCTATTGGATTGCCCTTCACTGCACTCAAGCACTTTAGAATTACTTAATGTGTATATCTGGGTTACTCAGTATGTTATTGTGCTGAATTTTATTTTAAATTGTCCAAGGTCTATTATGACAATAGTTACCTGGTACATGGAATATGTTTTTATTCTTTATTTTTAAAAAGTAACTGAATTTTATGTTGTTTTAAACAAGAACTTATGAACAAAAGAGAACAAGTTCACTTTAAACCATTAATTAACAGCAAGGTTTTTCAATTAATGAAAAGGCTGTTAAAGTATATAAGCTATCTGTTAAAACACAGTGTCATTACTTGAAAAAGCTCAGAATTTTCTGAGCAGAAGCGCTTGTGTTACTGGTGGTACTGTTTGTCTGAAATAAAGGATTCGACTTCTACTAATCACTCGTTGGCTGTTCTGCTTCTTGGTCTGGATTTTTGTTACTTGGTTTGGTTACATTTCCTGCTTTTTGGACTTTATATAGCTGTAGACAAGTGTGGATGTTTGGTATATCAGACAATCATCCTATCTGCATATTGCAGACTGAGAGCAACATATCCAGATTTTGGGATACACATTCCAGATGCAGCAACACTTTGAACAGATTTCGCTGTTTGGTTTTGCTTCTCACATGCATTTCATTCTGTGTTGACTGCAGTATACTTTATTCAGGGGTTATTACTACTGTATTGCTGGATTCATGACACTTTCTCACACTCTCTCACTTGCTTTCATTTTACTATTCAGGATGGTACTTACTTCTAGACTTTATTGACATGTTTTACCTGTAGTTATTACAATCCTTTCCAGCAGTCTCACTTCTGTCATGTTTCAGTATTTCAACAGGGATATATTTCACACATGATTTCATCATCTTCTGCAGCTATACTTTTCAGCCTGATGCAGGTTGTGTACTATTTTCTTACAGGTAGGGCATTTTTATTTCAGAATATATGTCAGACAGTTTCATTTTTTGGTTTAACTTACAGGCTGAAACACACTTTTGTAATCAAGCAATACTTGCAGACACTTTCACACTGTTACTTGCACATTTTATTCCTTACTGACTACACTGCACTTTTTTGCTGACTGTCATACTTTTATATTTCTTTACAGTTACTGGTAGTGGATTACTGACCTGCCTGGTGGCGCAACCGCACCAGCCTATCGCCATAGGCTCTGCGGTTCGCAGAACGGACACCTGCAGCTGTAATATAAATGAAGTAATATTCAAATACACATCTCCATAATATCAGATAGTTTAATTTCTTACATACATAATTAAATGTAACTTACTCAGTAGTGGGGCATTGGGTGTTTGCCAGGCCTCCTGGATCCAAAGGCTCAGTTGGTCCTGCTTGCGTCTCTTCAGGTCGGCATGGTGGTGACGGACCTGCTCACCAGTCCTTGGAATCCCTGTGGCACTGGTGAGATCATGAGCCAACCCGTCCCACGCCTCGGCCCTGTATGCTCCCCAGAGGACCTGGCCCTGCATGAGTTGGGCCTCATGATTATGGACTAAGAGCCAGACCATGTACCTGGACTCCTCAACACCCCATCTCTGTGCTTGAAAGCAACTACCCTCTCTTACTCCTGTCATTCTGCCTGCAGGTCAGTTCTACAATCGTTTATGCTGTGGATTCCCGCCTATTGGGCTTATATAGTCCATTTTTCCCGCACATATCTGTGATTGGCCATTTTGGAATTGTATCAACTTCAGTAAACCTGCATTGTCATGCTCCAGTTTGTATTCATTCCTATATATTAGCTATTATTGCATTTAAAGGTACTGCTGTCATGGCTTAGTGGTTCTGTACCTTGACTATGGTGTATAGTTTCCGGGGTTCGATCCTGGCCACTGCTTTTTATTTTTCATGACTGTCTAGACATGCTGAGGGGTGTGTCTGTGTAAAGGCAGTTTTGATACGGCTTGCTCAACGTTGCCCTTTGGTTAGCTTGTTTGTATGGTGCGCAGCTCCGCGCAAACGGGGTACGCTGCTTTAAGCCTCATTTGGCTATCAGCATGCATATTACGCTCAGTTCAGGTAGGGGCACATAGATTTAGCATGTTAAACCACTGCTCAGCTATGGGCACTCATTTTGCACCAGTTAAACCACTGCTCATCTACGGGCAGATGCACTCACCCTGTTAAACTGTAGCTCAGCTATGGGCACAGCTGGCATTTTTTATTCTTTTGTTACCTCACATTTCTTCAATATAAATGGGCTATTTCATTACATTTTACATAAAATGTGGTTTTATGTGTACATATTTGTCAGGGACTTTTTTCGTGCTTATTTTGCTAAAAATAAAAATTGGTGTTGGGGGGGGCTCGAACCATGAATGCCTGCTCTTCAGCCAACATCTCTACCACTACGCTATTGCTTCCTGGCTTACTTTGCATATTTAGTTCTTATATGCTTTCCCACTGACTGCTAACTGTAGCTGCGCTACGGGCATGCCCGCGCAAACGATCGCACTCACGGTTAAACTTTTTTATAATTTAAAAAAAATATATAACATGTTTATTTATATGTTTTCTGTTCATAGTCTGTGGGGGCATGTGTTGTGTTGTGTTTATTCACATTTCCGTGGACTCTGTCATGGGTGTTTACTTTGGGCACTTTTACTCTTCTGGGGGCGTGTCCGCTTATAGGGCTCGGCCTACGGACACGCCCCCTACTGTCTTACACAGACCGTGTTAGCCTTACGTGCGATTCAGCATGCTCTCATGAATATGCAAAGCATGCTGACATCACTCCGTTTAACTGCAGCCTCCGTGTATGAGTTATAACTCTTACACGGAGGCTTCGTGAATCCTGCCCTATGTTATTTCACTCTAGCAATGTATGCAAGTTTCAAACCTCATTTCATCCACCCAAAGTCACCCATATTAAACTACGAATAGCATATGTCGACAGCATCAAATCTTCTAATCTTGACACTAGCATTAACGATTATGTTAGTGTCAAGATTAGAAGATTTGATGCTTAATATGCCCATATCTTTCCTGTTCTGGTTTCATCTAAACAAAACTGAACAGCATGATAAACATCTGAACAGAGATGGTGGATTTTTAGTAAAAGTTCCCTATTAATCTTGAATGGATGGGATGAAGTCAGAAACTTATATATACTGACTTTGGATGGATGAAATGAGGTTTGAAACTTGCATACATTGCTAGAGTGAAATAACATACTCATACTCTTCTCAGGAAAAACTTATAGGCAGTCACCATGTGAATTTATCGAGATACAAATGTGGCCATGCAAGATATGGAGCCTTGACATTTATTGTCACTCAGCAATTGTCCTGCCATATCCCTGTTTTGGGAAATGAAATTTTAGTAATGACATCACCTATCTTTTATCGATAGCGATGTTTACTACTATACATTTTTTTGTCATCCCCATCACTGGACATCAGAGATATGTGAAAAACTTATTTTGGGTTAATTAGATAAAAGAAAAGAAGTTTCATAATAGGGATTTGTGAAAGTCAGCAGATTTGTTTTCTGCCACTCCTTGGAAGCTACTATTGGCTACTTAGATCATCCATTTATTGTATGTGCCATTTTTCCTCTATTGAATATTAGAAATATGTAAAAAACTGCTTCTGGGATTATTTGACAAGTTTTTTAATAAGAATACATAAAGGCTAGCAGATTTGTGTTTTGCTGTTTCTTGGAAACCACTATTAGCTGTTTAGTTCACCTATTTTGCATATTCTGACTCCAATACATTGTTATGAGGCA
Source organism: Protopterus annectens (assembly GCF_019279795.1). Lineage (NCBI taxonomy): Eukaryota > Metazoa > Chordata > Ceratodontiformes > Protopteridae > Protopterus > Protopterus annectens. The sequence continues at coordinate 1,577,166,274 of NC_056741.1, read as the reverse complement.
TGCTTCTAAGTATGAATGAAAGCTAGCTGCTTCACTTTTACTTCTTTTGAAAGTGCTATTGGTTACTAACATCACCTACTTTGCTTATTTCATTAGTACTGAACATTAGCTAGCTGTGTGAGGCATCCATTTAGAAAATGGGATTGTTAACCCGGTTTATGCAAATCACAGAAATCCAAACATGGATTGCCTGGAACTTTGGTGTTGATATTCTCTTTGGGTGAATAATTCTGACTGGCTTATATATACAGATGTATGTCCCATTTGATTATATGATCTGAAGAAGAACTATTCGAAAGCGCGTATTGTTGGACAAGGGACTTAATTTTTATTTTTGTTCTTATTTTGTTTTATTTCATTATTTTTGTTAAATTCTGGATTTTAACAGAACTTTTATTACTGGATTGCACAGACAGTTTATTTGCTTTTCAGCACAGTGTTAGCCTGGGTGAACTAGTTGTCTTTTGGTTTATGTCACAGGATGGGTGGCCAACTGGCTCACAGATCAAACACACATGTTCAGAGTTGCGGGTGCTATCTCTGACTCTAAACTAGTCACAAATGGCATCCCACAGGTCTTGGTCCTGGGACCCCACCAGTTCAGTAGATACTGCTCAGAGGTACAGGCATGCATGGGAGGAGTATGGCTGAATAAGTTTGCAGATGACTGCTAACTGTGGTCCATAATCGACTCTACGGTTGACACAGACATCCTCCAGAAGGGTCTTACAGAGACAGATAACTGGTGTCAAAACACTGCCCTCAAGCAGAATGCCAAGAAATGCATAGTCATCCCCTTTGGATAAAGCAAAGTGCACACAAATTACCACATAGGTGGTAATCCATTATGTATGGAGAATGTTATTATGGCCTTGGGGATGCAGGTAGATAGTAAACTCTCCTTTGGTGATCACATTGCCAAAGTGTTTAGAAATTCCTTCCATGTAGTCCACCTAATGTCACCTAATGTAACCATCCTACAACTACACCTGTGAAAAGGGAAACTCCCAGTGATGTGTATCGCATGTTGTGTTAATGTGTACTGCTCTAATATTGTAAAGTGGTTAGGTAGGGGTTTGAATCCTGCACTTGACAACTCTTTGACAGTGTGTGCGTGTCTCCTTCGAGGGGTGCAATCTTTTTGAAGACTACTAAAACACCCTAAAAGTGGTATACTTATCTTTGTCAAGTCTGATGATGTCACCATCCTACAAATATACCTGTGGAAAAGAGAGCTCCTAACAATGTGCAAAGTGTGTCGTGTTAATGCGTACTGCTCTAGTATTATAAAGTAGTTAGATAGGGGTTTGAATCCTGCACTTGCTAACTATATGAGTGTGTGTGTCTCGCTGGACAGGCGTAACCTTTTTGAAGACTACTGAAACACCTTAAAAGTGGTATACTCATCTTTGTCAAGTCTGATGATGTCACCATCCTACAAATATACCTGTGGAAAGTAGAACTCCTAATAATGTGTATAGCACATCGTGTTAATGCGTACTGCTCTAGTATCATAAAGTAGTTAGAAAGGGGTTTAAAACATGCTCTTGCCAACTGTATGAGTGTGTGTGTCTTCTTAGAGAGGAACATACTGAAACACCTTAAAAGTGGTATACTCATCTTTGTCAAGTCTGATGATGTCACCATCCTACAAATATATCTGTGGAAAGAAAAGCTCCCAGTAATGTATATAGCATATCACGTTAATATATATTGCTCTAGTATCATGCAGTAGTTAATTAGGTGTTTGAATCCTGTACTTGCCAACTGTGTGAGCATTGTGTTTCCTTGAAAAGGAGCAACCTTTTTGAAGACTACTGAAACACCTTAAAAGTGGTATGCTCATCTTTGTCAAGTCTGATGATGTCACCATCCTGCAAATATACCTGTGGAAAAGAGAGCTCACAAAAATGTGTATAGCACATTGTGTTAACGACTATTGCTCAAGTATTATAAAGTAGTTAGGTAGAGATTTGAATCCTGCACTTGTCAACTGTGTGTGTGTGTGTGTCTCCTTGGAGAGGCGCAACCTTTTTGAAGACTACTGAAACACCTCAAAAGTTTTATACTCATCTTTGTCAAGTCTGATGATGTCACCATCCTACAAATATACCTGTGGAAATGAGAGATCCTAGTGATCTGTATAGTATGTTGTGCTAATGCATGCTGTTCTAGTATCATAAAATAATTCGGTAGGAGTTTGAATCCTGCACTTGCCAACTGTATGAGATTGTATGAATATGTCTCCTTGGATAGGAGTAGCCTTTTTGAAGACTACTGAAACACCTTAAAAGTGGTATACTCATCTTTGTCAATTCTGATGATGTCACCATCCTACAAATATACCTGTGGAAAGGAGAACTCCCAGTAATGTGTATAACACCGTGTTAATGTGTACTGCTCTAGTATCATAATCCTGCACTTGGTGATACTGTGTGTGTGACACTGTTGGTCAATGTGATGTTGGTTTTGCTTTTAGTACTGTATGACATATCACAATGACAACAGTATGTGCATTACACATGTCAGATAGCTGTGTGGCAAATACCTATACATACATGTGACCTCAATTATTTCATAGGTGGGAACCCTGCTTTCTCCATGAACACAGCTGTTATCTTTGCCAGAGTGTGCTGCCACTTTCCAGACCTTAGGTCATATCTGTATGCTTGTGACAAGCCTAGCCACTGCAGTGATCCCTGGCCTACGTCATCCATTTCACATACACTCATTACGGTTTCTATTGAATAGTGTGAGTGAGGGTTTTTGCCTGAGGTATATGTGAAACCTGTTCAAAAGCAGCAAAATCTGTTAAAGATGGCTATTTATTATAGGTGTGCAACAACCTTTGTGGATATGCATGCAGACCCGTTATTGCTTATGTGATCCACAGAATGATTTCCAAAACCCTTTGTAAATATGATTATCAAAGGAGAGATGATGTAACACATGGCTCTATGTATACATCGGTACCTGTTCAACATTTTGGGGTCTACTACCTATGTGGTACTCTGGGGATACTATGTTTTGTAAAAGTGGATGACTATGTTTTATTTGGCTTATAGCTTTACAGCATGGGTTTGACACCAGGTATCTGTCTGTATGATACCCTTTTGGAGGATGTGTGTGTCATCTGGAGAATGCATTATAGCCTACAGTATGCATTGTCAAATGTGGCCAGACATATTCCCTACTGTCTTTGCTTGTACCTAAGAAAGCTATATGCCAAACAGTAGTGGTCCAAGGACTGAGTGCAGGCAAATACCACTGGTTACTGGCATAGAATAGTACTGGAAGGCTGCAAATGTTACTGTGTGTCTTACATCTGTGTGTCAGTTGTCAAGACATCATCTAACTATTGTTTATAGTCAGACTGTTGAGGTTATGCATATTACCAGAATGCAAACCAATGACAGATAGTAAGAGTATCACCCACAGCACAGTGTCAAACTGTGTCATACACACACGTGTACTCAAATTCCAAAATGTGTGTAGTACAATGCATACTGGCTACCAATAGAAACTATGGAGTGTTAACACTGTCTAATACAGGGCATGTCACCCTGCCCATGTGTCCAATATGCACGTACATGCAGACAGTGCACCTCAACCATGTTCACAAATGTACATATGCAAATCTGTGCTGCACACATCCCACACTTACTGTCCACTCTCTAACACATGCTGACAAAACTACACACATCAGCCAAATGGCACATGGTCAGACAATACACAATTCGAATAAACACTGGTGTAAACAATACTACATTGATAATTATAGCTTTAATGCATCATGCCTGCTCAGCTACACCTTCAAGGATATCATTACACTTTACTGCTGACAACATGCTAACATTGCTATTCTGTTATAAAGTCACCCTGTGCATCCATGTAAGCCTGTTCCTGTATCAATGTTACAGATGACAGGAGGTGGCACAGGTTTCATCATATGCACAGGGTGTGTTGCTGGTTTGCCAGAGGCCTACATTGAGCCATACAATTGACATGTGTGTGTGAGTGTGTGTGTGAGGGCCCTGAGTACTGTTATGGGCCAATGTGGATGTAATGTGTGCGGAAATGTGTTTGCCCTAGGTGTCTGGTTTATGTGTGTGTGTCTGCATGCACACAGTTCCACCATGTGGCTGCCATATACAGGGATTTGTGGGACAGCTACAGACTGTACCTGGCAGGCTTTACAGATCACCGTCTCTGGCCATGGATACGGGACCTGTGCCTGGCAGGGGTGCTACAGACAGTATCATGTACTAATCCAGACTGGGTACTATCCTCAGAGGTTAACATATGTACACTGGATCCAGGTCCCTGCTGGGACTGGGCAGAGCCATGTGCATGTGGTCTTCTAGGATGGTCTATGGACAGCCCACCCCCAACATTGTTGGGCTGGTACTGGCACTACAGGAGCGGCTATGACTTGATGGACGCCCACGGTGACTGCCAGCTGATGATGTTGCTGGTGTACGTTCACGTCGATGTCTCAACTGTCCCGCACTGTCCTGACACATGGACATGACATGGTGGAGGACATCTAATGTCTCACCCCAACGTCTATCAATGACCTCAGTGTAATTAAGGATGGCACCTGCTAGGTCATGGATACTGTCCTTTAAAGAGGTGTTATGAGCCCTCTGTGCCCTTAGTCCCTGTCTGGTGTAATGCTCCATACATGCCTGTGCCTCCATGACATCCTGGAACATGCGTGTGGTTGTAAGAGTTGTGGCACGTCTGCCAGGGGCATGATGACCAGCAGTGCTCTGACGAGAACCTCTGGACATCTGCCTATGTGGTACCATTCCAGACATCTGGCTATTGCTGCTGTGTCCTGATGCATATGCCATAGATACCACACTGTCCTGGCCATTGCCGACTGTACACTGTCCCTCTGCTAAGGGCATTGGTGATGATGGATGTACAAGCAGTATGACTGTGTGCATGGATGGGGTGGAGACTTGTGTACTGTCAAGTGGTGGCCCAACAACAGACCCTGCCAAACATGCCTGTGCATCAACACACTTATACTCATTATCACTATTTGTGTCAGTGACATCAGGTTCCCTGCTGCACTGTACCAACCCAACCTCACCACCTGTGAGAGTAAAACAGGAAACACACTTTAAAACCTGTAAGTGATGTCAGAACACATGAACACATGCGCACATGAACACATGCACACATGCACACATTCACACATTCACACATGAACACATGAACACATGCACACATGCACACATGCACACAAATACACTCCTCACTAAAGCAGACACACACACACACACACACACACACACACACACACACACACACCACCAGCAATCTCAGGACATACTCAATAGCAGTTGTTAGTGGGGTACAGTATCACAAGCCAAACAGTCATATCACACATGTCAGCATGCAAGACATGTGTTGCTCAACTGCATGCATTGCGAGTGTAGACAGTCCTTGTTACTAACAGTATACATGGCTTTGATGCATGTGTTTTGTTGTTCGGTGATTGGCCTTCCCCTGGAAGGCAATGTATACATGGACACAACATTGCTGTGCAAGTATTAAAAACTCTTTAATGTACTGTGCACCATCACTCACAGGTAAACATGCCATGGCTGGATGTGCATCTGTGTGTCACATAGATATCCAATTCTGATTAGAGCCTCTGTGTCTTTAGCAAACACTTGTGGACACAGTTTTAGCTCATACATGATGTGTATACACACAAGATCAGTGGTGCATGTATAACTGATGGAATACCATTGGTCCACATAGCCAATGTGCAGTAGTTATGGTGAGTGTAGATCATACTGTGGACATGCCGGTGTCATCCATGACATGGCATGCTAAAACACAAATGCATATTTAAACATCACACATACCCAATGTGTGTCATATGACCTAGCCACTCAATAGCATTACAAGACATATATGTGTTGGTTGTGCAAATGGTGATTGGTATGCATATTGTTTATAGGTCCATATGTTTGCACACACAACATTGAGGTATATAGCAATGAAAGCTATGTGTAGTACTATGGTTACAATAACTGGATGGGGTGTAGTACCATAAGCCATCATCATGAAGCATCATGTGGTCACTCAAGGCTACAAATGTGTCCCAAGCCAGCACCTATCATGCTGTACCAGAACTGCACTACCATGGCTACATTCACCATTTCACAGCCAGTTGTCACATGGGTTTGTAAGGAGGGCAATAAGGAGCATTGCCTAACATGAATGGATTGTGTGTTGTAGTGTGTTTCACTGCCCCATTATAGGCCTCTACCCCTCAGGTATGTTATGTGTGCTGTGTGGATGACATTTGGGATACTGGAGTGTGACTTTACAGAGGGTTTGTGAATGCTTCCTGTGAAGCATGTTAACATGTTCTGTGTATGACAAAGTTGTGTATGTTGTGTGCATGTGTATCGACTCTGCTTATCCAATGGTCACTACAGTGTAGCCTCATTTGTTTGAGATGGTCTGTGTATTGCATGTGTTTGAGGCAGCTAATCACATTACTGAGATGCGCGTAGTCTCACAGCAAACATGCACAGCATGCATTATGCGTAGGTGTGTTGCATGTGTACATGGCCGACACCTTAACTATGACATGCACTTTTTATTTGCAATAATAAATGTACAACACAGTCACCAGCATGTGTCTGCTGCCTTGCTGTCACACCAGAGGGACCTACATGGATATGAGACAGTTTGTCAGAGTCAACAGCTGTGGCATTGCTACTGTGGGTTTGCAATTTTACAGTAGTACAACAGTTTACATTCACAGGCCTACAGATTATGTTCCAAATGATCTGTGTTGCACAACAACAGGCTCCACATCTTCTAACTACACAGTACACATCTCACATATGCATGATCTACCAATAGAGGTAACAGTAGTCTACAGATATGCCATGTTACCTGCACGCTCCATGTGTTCTTGCTGGGTGGCCCCAACCTCCATCAAGGTAAATGTCTGCTGTTGTTGTTGTTAGGCAGGTGCCACCAGACTCAGGAGCAGCTCCTCCACTCTGGTGAGGGTGGGGTGGATGTTAACCCCACCACCTGTTGCAAGCTGTTGTCTATGGACATCAGAAGCATGCTGCCAGACATGTCTAAGTTAATCACTGCAGTGATGGCATACCTGGTCATATGTTCAGTTATGCATGCCTATGTCATTTACCCTCTGGACAACATCTTGCCACAGTGCAGTACCCTCATGCTGGTCTTGGCTGGTTCTCGAGAATAGTAGGCTGTAGTGCTGAATCAGACAGCTGGTAATAATGTCATCCTCAGCACTACTGTAGCTGGGATTACGATGGTGGGCCATGTTCCCTGAAAGACAAAGAAAAAATATGTCTGAGCAAGTCATATGGCACACTTAACATTATACAGTACAATATCACTAAACTGCCATATATAGCAACCTATTAGCTGACTGAGATTAAACACTTTCAATACCACTTATCAGTGCTCGCCCCACAACTGCTTTAAAGTGCCTGGTATGCTCTATATAATAAACCATGTTCTGCACAGCAACAAAATAAAATCACTATATAAGACTATACAACAGTACATGGCACACTGTATGCGACACAATGCACAACCTAGCCACAGAAGGTATAGATCAAGCGAATGCGTAATGAAATATGTCATCCATTGCAATGTTTATAAAGTCCAGTTACAGTATTACCATTATACCACACAACATGTTGATGGCAATCCCATGGCCAGAATATGTGCACAATTGTGGATATAGGTGGCATACTGCTGTAGTAAACTATAAATGTTGCTAGATATGCAGTTATATCTTGTAACACACATATGACAGAGGACATGTTGCAGGCATACCCACACACACATATCAGACATAATTACAAGACACAAAGGTATGGCAACCCAGATAAGCTTTACGTGTGTATCATGCAGTACTGTGTGTCAGTACTTACAAAACCTTAAGCCTGAGGAATGTAATCTGTGAGGACTACAGGGACCACACAAAACAGTGGTTCCAAGCAATGTGGACATACACCATACTTTGCTGTTTAAGCCTACAGCTTCAAGTAGTACTACAGTTCATACATGATTTGGATTCAACATCAGTACCAATCAATAAGCATACATGTAGTGCTTTAGCCTCCAATGACATACCCCAGTTAACACCAAGGGACTACATCAGACTGTATGCCATAGTGCTTTATCTGCCTAGCAACAGCATACACAGCTTTTGCTGGGATCAAAGCAAGGACACATAATACCATGACATAAACAGTTTCCCACTAAGCTATCCTACAAATACACATCTTTGACACATTCACCAACACATTGACCATCACACTCAGTCAACTTTACATAGAATCTATTGCAACAAGTAGATGTGGATGTGTATGACTATATATGACTCTCTCTCTCTCTCTCTCTCTATATATATATATATATATATATATATACACACATACATACATATACACATCCATTGGTGTGCATATAAATATAGGCACATATACAGTCCACCATTCATGGTGGGAATATCAATTATACAAAGGATGTGAGGTATACAGTAATGTAATAATATCGCACAGTCTTGTGAGAAATACATTGAAAGTGTTCTCAGCCCAGGTAGCTTTAGCAGGCCTCACTGGCTGCAACATTGTAAACTGAACAAAACACATTTAACCACCACATGTCATATGCCAGCACTGTATGCTGTCTTGCTTGTCACACACTAAAACCTACATACAAATATGCACATAACAACCTTCACCAACATATATATGTCCACCCTTCACAAACAGTTGCAATATGTCCCTTGCTCTATGCACATATACAGATGTTAATATATATGGCACATATATATCTCTCAGTATGTGTGTGCCATACACACACAAGGTCCACACTGTTGTAAGTCCCTGGACCTCACAGCTGAACTGTTGGGCCTTGCTGCATCATGAACAGGTGTCACATGTAAACACACAGTAACAGTAGAGGGGGTATATATAGCTACAAATGCTAGATTAGCATACTAGCCTGGTACAGCAGTTGCCAATGCTAAGCTAAACTTTAATATAAATAACATACATGTGTTACTCTGTCACAACCATGTTTATATAAATGTTTGCGCTAATCCCCCAAACAACCATTGTCCACACTACTGTACAGAACACAGATAACATGGATTAGATGTTTGACATTTAATGCTGAGCTACATTTTTCGCAGTTATGTCCCACTGCACACAGCTACACACTGAATTGTCTATGGCAGTAGTTAAGCAGGACATCTGTGCATAGATATGTGCTGCTGCCACATATGAATGGTTCACATTATGTAGAGTACTCTTCAAAAACATCTACTACATGCCAATAAATACATATCTGTTACATACCTTTCCATTGTATGAGTTGGTATTATTTATTTTCCATTTTCCTTCTGCTTTTCACTCACTCTCTCTCTCTCAGTCTCTGCAATAGAGTGATTGAGTTTGTGGGCAGCAATTACAGCCTGCTTTTATAGGTATTTACACATGTGCATGTGATGGCCTCTGCACCAGTTGGTGGCCACCATTTGCTAATTGCATGCAGCCTGCTGTGTGGTAATTTCTGTAATCACTGTCATAGCAACCCAATGCTATACATTGCTAACTCAGGTAGGCGTAGCCTTTTCAGCTTTCCAAAATGGGGATCATGCTTGTTTGCTGTGGACATCATTGTTTAAGTCAGAAGGTTGGTATAGTTCTTATATCTGAAGCCAGAGGTGTAGCCAGTGATTTGAATGTTGTACTCACACCTGAATGTTGCTGCTTCCAGTACACACTTGTCAGTGTAGAATTATTCTCACCCCTCCAAATGCTAACACAAGATACATGGGAGTATGTACTTTCTTTTCTAATTATACAATTAACCGCCATACAAAAGTAGCTATTGAGATGTATTCTTTTGGCACATGAACTGTTTGTGAACTGCTATACTGGGAATATTAATTTACTCACTTCTGAACATTTTGTGCTTTTTTTGTGTTGACATTAGCACAGGCTGCTCAAGAAAACTGGACAAATTTCAGTACTGAGTATGCCTACCTACATCCTTGGTAGACCCTGAACACACAGGTATATTGTACATTCGGGTAGGGGTGCAGAAGTACAGAGAGCATTATGTATTACTGTGTGAATTTTATCTTGCTGGACTTAAAGGGTTGCTGTGTACATGTTAGTTTATCAAGGCAAGTAATCTGTCTGCATAGCTCCCAACTGTAGACCTATCCAGAGATAGCCAGAGGTTAGCCTGTTATTCTTTGTCTGTGCACCACACTGGTCTTTTCAGCACTGGAACAATGGCATTGTCACAGTTGGTTCCTACCAGTACATAGCTACATCCCTTGGTATTTCAGTGTTGTACTCCTACATAAAGGTATGCTTCTGGAACTCCTTCCAAAGCTATTTGCACAGTGTGTAACAGCAGAAAAGCTGATATGTCTGTGTGTTTCTGCCTCTGCCAGACCTCTCAAACACTCAGGTACATATTTGAACAGACTCAGGGAAACGTAAGTAAAAGTGAGGTACACCTTTAAAATATTAGAGACATTAAGTTGAGACTTTGAGAGAACCAGAGCATACGGATTAATACACACTTTCTTTTTTTTAAAACAAGTTTATTATTTTTAACATACAAAATAAATATCATAACAATCTTATACAAGCAATTAAAATATAAATAGTTATAACATTTGATAAAACAACCAAAGTATTTACAGAGACATCCACTACAAATCAAATCAATTAATTAAACTGTAATGTCTTACTAATGAAACTAAGACTTTTTTAACAGATTTTGTAAAGTATCCCATATAATATAGTAAGACGTTTTTCTAGTGTTTCTTGACTTTATTGTCATTAGTTCCATATGACACACTTCCGTCATAACATTTTTAAATTCATTAAATGAAGGATAAGTATCTGAAATCCAATTTCTGGTTATTATTTTTCTATCCACTGCTAGAATAGACCATAATAAGGGAAGTTTAACTTTTTTAACACTTTTAGGAACAGGGTGTTAAATAATATAAGTGATTTAGAGACTATGAAATTATCTGTGAAAAGAGCCTGCAAAAAATCATTGATTAGCATCCAATATTCCTTCAATTTTATACGATCATAAAACATATGTGCCCAATCAGCATTTATTTCTACATTACATCTCTTACATATGTTGTCTTTATTGTTTATTTTATTCATCATTAAGGGTGTATAGAAAGATTTATGTAAAAGTTTCCAAGTAAAAAGTCTCCAATTAATGGAAGAAGTAGTTTTATAAGCAGATTCCAATATATATTGTTTATCTTGTTGTTTTGGTGATTCTCCATTAATGGAAGTGAAATAATTCCAGTAAGTATCTGAACTGTAATGAGTTTCATCTCTAATAATTTTATGTATGTGTGAGAGCTTACCTTTATCAGAAACCCTATGTTGTAAATTTAATATCAAGTAGTCAATCAGTATAGGGACAGATTCTTTAACTGTTAAAGACATTAAATCAAGTTTATTAATAAGATGTTGTCTAAAAGTCTGAATCTCTAACCAACATGTTTCTCTCAAATCAAATTCTTGCTTTATGAAGTCTAAATTTTTTACTTTATTGTCAGACAGCAACTGATACCAATACTTTAAATCATTCTCTGTGACTAGAAGAATTCTTTCAGAGGTGGATGATAAAAGAATACCTTGTGTATACATTATAGGGAATAAGATAAAATTCCATTCCTTATATTTAGGATGCATAAATATAAAATTACGATATCTAATAATAATATTTAATGGGTAACTAGCTATATATTTTGGTGTAATAGATGAGGTACAAAATTCTTTTAGTAACCATAACATGGGATTATTTACAATAGTATTTTTGTGTATTAATGATATTTTCATGCAGTGAATGCTAATTAATTCCCAATATTCCTTCCATTTTGCAACATATGACTGATCTATTAGCAAAGTAATAACTTTTATAATAGAAGAGGTAGCATGTAAATTAAAGTCTGGAAATGAAATGCCCCCTTGAGACCAACTATTAGTATGTTTCTTTAATGCAATCCTAGGTCTATTAGGTGCCCATAAGAAATTTAACATTTGTGAATTCAATTTCTTAATAATTATTTTTGTAGGTGGGAGTATTATTGATTGTATTAAGTATAATATCTTTGGGAATATTATCATTTTAATAATTGTGAGTCTCTCTTCCATGGTAAAAAAACATATTGTTCCAGCTATTGAAAATATGTTGTATATTATGAAGACAGTTACTATAATTATTATGTATAGTGGATTTAATATCTTTAGTTAATATTATGCCTAAGTAAGTTATCTGACCTGAATTGGGTATATATTTGTGAAAATCATTAGTGAGGACATTTTTTCCTGCGTATATTGATAATATTTTAGTTTTTTCTTCATTAAATATCAAACCAGAGATATTTTTGATATCTGTCATTTTATCAAATAATGACCGCATAGAAGAATTTGTTCCTGCTGACGTAATTAGAACATCATCTGCAAAAAGTTGGATTTTAGATATTGTATTTTCATCTATATCAAATCCTTCTATATCAGTGCTGTTTCTGATCAAATTAGCCCAAGGCTCCATTATTAAAGTAAATAATAATGGTGAAAGTGGACACCCTTGTTTTGTACCTTTAAATATGGGTATTTTTTGTGAGACATATGTTCCTATCTTAATGTAAGCCAATGCTCCTTTATATAGATGTTCAATTAAATTCACAAATGCATCAGAGAAATTTGTACACTTCAATAAGATAAACAAGTAGTCCCAACTTACTGAGTCAAATGCTGAACTTATATCAAGACTAATAAGTGTTAAGTCTTTCTTTTTCCTGTTTGCATAATCAATTAAAGTTCTCCTTATATTATCAAAAGTATTTCTATTTATAATAAAGCCTGTCTGATCTACATCTATTATACCTGGAATGATTGTCTTTAATCTGTCAGCAAAAATATTCATGAACATTTTATAGTCAACATTAAGTAATGAAATAGGTCTATATGAAGTGCATCTGGTTGGATCTTTATTGGGTTTTAAAATTGGTGAACTAAATGTGTATTGCCAGGATGGGGGAGTTGATAACTCATTTTGAGCTGAAATGAAAACCTTATGTATTAATGAGTAAGTACTCTTAGGAAGAGTTTTATAAATCTCTGGAATAATACCATCATTACCTGGTGCTTTGTTTGATTTAAGTTTATTTATTTGTGTGATAACCTCTGTATATGAAATATTTTTATCTATTAATTTAGTCTGTTGTTTATTAAGTTTTTTGTTCATGTTTGTAGCTATAAATTTCTTTATTTTATCTTTAGAATCCATATTAATGTTATTGTGGTTAATTTTATGAAAGTGATTTCTAAATTCATCTAATATTTCTGGTAAACTAGAGACATTTTTCTTTTTCCCTGGAGAGAAAATTTCTTTGATGTGATTTTGTTTATTCAGCCTTTTTGTTTTATTTTTAAGTCTATGTAAGTATTTGGGACTTATTGAGTAAGACAAAAACTTATATTTCTCTAATGTTATTTTGACTTTATGACTTAAAATTTCTTTGTATTTCTCATTTAATTTATTTATTTCCTCGATGACTTTTTTGTCCATAATATTTTCTTTATTATTATGTTTATATGAGTCTAATTTGTTTTGAATGTCTATTAATTCCTTGTCCCAAGATTTCCTTTTATTATTATACCATCTGATACTTTGTCCATATAAATATGATTTTAGAGCATCCCAAATGTGAATAATGGAGACGTCAGGTATAGTGTTTAAGTCTAAGAAATGTTTCACCTCAGTAAGTATATAATCTTTATAGTCCTTTAGTTGAGTTAAGTATGCTGGTATTCTTTTAATCTGAACATTATAAGTACTATTTAATATAAATTCAAAGACAATTGAATTATGATCTGATATAGGACATGAAATGATCTTGGAATTAATTAAGTCTGTTACCAGTTGGTTAGAAATAAAGACTCTATCTATTTTTGAATAAGTTTTATATCTATTAGAAAAAAAAGTGTATTGCAATGATTTAGAATCTATCTGATTATTAATATCATTCAAATGATATAAATTAATGAAATCCTTTAAATGTTTTGCATTAGATGTGATTTTCCTTTTTCCTATAGTAGTAGTATCTTTTTCATGCAGGATACAATTAAAATCACCTGCTAAAACAATATCTCCTATAGAAAATGATATAATATTATTGAGATGGTGGTTCACTGTATTAATGCCAATTCCTGGTATCCAATATACATTAATTAATGTATATATTTTCCCATTAATCTGTATTGTAACCATACAGAACATTCCTTTATCATCTTTGTAAGACTTAATAGTTTTAGGTATGGGCATATTTTTGTTCCATAAGATAGCCACTCCTCTTTTTTTCTGTGTGTGTTCTGAGCTAACCAAGACTGTATATTTATTAGTGGCTAATTTATCTATATCCTTTTTCAGGAGATGTGTTTCTTGAAGGAATATTAAATTGGCTCTATGCAAATTAATATATCTCATTAAACTTGCCCTTTTACATGGGTTATTTAATCCATTAATGTTTAAAGAAATTCCTTTTAGAGTTACCATTTAACTTTTATAAACATATAAAACATATAATCAGAATAACATTTACTAAAATAAGTATTATTATGTCTCCTCCTTTAGGTGTTCTATTAATTATAGCTGTACTTAATGAAAATCTTATGGAATTTTGTGTAATTTTCACTTTTATTTGTAGTGACAATGAGTTTATAAAATGTGATGTGGATGTCAAAACTATATACACACAACAATAATCAGGTGAAAATATTGTTTGGATTAAACAATGCACCCAGCCTGGAGTTAAAAACTCCAACTTCGAGTAGCAAATACCACTCAAGTTATCCCTTTATCTTAAGCAGCAGTACTCCAGCTGCCACCAAATTAATTCAATACTAACTATTATTAACTAAAGTTAACCTCATTTAATTTGATAATCTATTATAACAAGGCTAAACAATTTATATAACAGCTTCATATAAACATATAAAACATTTAAAAACAACTAATATTGCTATGTACATCTATTCTATATAATAAACTCATAATCAAAATAGCATTCTAACAATCTTGGTAATGGGAGCAGAGAAGAGAGAGAGAGAGAGAAAAAAAAAAAAAAAGGAATACCCATACGGTAGTTTAATAAAAGTTTGTAAGAATAAGTTCTTATTATATGTTTATGCTCATTTGAATTCAATAACATTTGTTATCTCAGGCTATTATGACTCAGACATTACTTATATTAGGGTATTCCCACTTTCTGCCATAGCAATACAGTTAGTAGCTTTAAAACTTTAAATTACTTGCACCAGAAGCTTCCTTCTCATATATATTGTTGCCATTTAAATAAAATGATTATTCTCATGTATAAGTTAAAAGAACATACTGCACAGCAATATTGATCCCTAGTTATACATAAATCATTGTGATGAAAGCCATCTGTATTTTATATATCTGAACTGCAGCTTTAAAATGTGTCACATGACAATTTCTTCTGAAATATAATCATAATGATGCACATACTTGTCTGTTAGTCAAGGCAAATGATTTATAACATTACATATCTTTAAATCATAAGCATCTATATGCATTAAAGTGCAGCAGTCATATAAGCTTTCAAAAACAAGTGTGCATGAGTTTTACCTTCTATGCCTTCTAAAATATCTTATTTGTTTACTATGGCATATTAAGTCACTTAAAATCATTATAACTTTTATATTTTATAAGTTACATCTTAAATAAGTAAATTATTATAAAGAAAAACTCACATTTAGATGTCATAAAGTTCATTTTTCATCACAATACCACATTTACAGCAGTTCTACTTCCTGAAACAGTTTACTTCTTGAATTTGCGATGAGTCAGTGTGAAATCAGGGGTCAAAGTTCAAAATGGCTGCTTTCAGCTTCTCTGCGTGTTTTCTGAATGTTGAAGCTTTTAAAACGACTCGAGGACACTATTCACGAGGATACCCACATCCCAGATTGTCTCCCATAACATTCTGGCAGGAATTTTAATAAAAGTAAGTGACTGACATTCATTTTGTAATACAAATGGATTTAAGCAGTGCAAAACCTTCTCAAAGCACTTCACAAGTCATTGCAGTCTCTATGACAGTGAAACCAAGCCTTCAATTGTTTAACATAAGCACAACTTATTTTTATATGCTCCATTTCATTTTCTCATTCAGAGCTTATTACATACACATATCAGTATTATCAGAAGCATATTCCCTTATAAATAAGAGAGAGAGAGAGAGAGAGAGAGAGAAAGGGACATACAAAGAGTATCTACAAAGATATTTTACTTGCTGTTTGTTTTAATAAAGTAGAACCTGAGACATATTACTTTCAACTACTTTAGTTCTAGTTAACTGCAGTTATATCATGACATATTATTTGAAATCATGTATTTAAGCAATTTAGTCATGGTATAATATATAGTAGCAGTATTTAAACAGCATAAATAATTTTAAAGAGATAATAAATTATTTTCCCCTTATTTCATACTTTTCATCCTACCCCTCTCCCTGCCCTCCCCCACCCTTCACTAAATGTTTAGTTTAAAGAGAATGCCATTATTTAAAACAAGAAGAGAAAGGAAATGTATCAAATTACTAACCTTAGGTCTCTTTCTCACAAAGAGAAACAAGTTGATTCATATCAGGTTATTTGTTCCTCAGGAAGTTTGATTATTTATAATACAAAATTCAGTTCTTGCACAAAAAAAATAACTTTGAACAAATCCTTAAGATATTTGTGGCTTTCTTGTAAATGTAGTAACTGTAGTTAAAGAGTTCAAAGAAATATAAAACATGTCATTTGTTTTTTAGTCTTTTTTGTTTCTCTGATGTCTTCCAAGAAGTTCCTGTTGCCATTCTCTTTAGCGAAGGACTTGCCCATTCCATATCTTCTATTTTATCTAATATTTTATTTTTTTTAATATACAGCAAAGCAGAGTCCAAGTCTTCAAAAATTCTAGGGCCATCCGGTAAAAAGATTTTTAGTTTGGAAGGAAATAAAATATGAGCTTTGAACTGTGCTTTCTTAAGCTCTCTTATTAATGGCAAAAAGACCTTTCTTTTTGATATTACCAAGGAAGAATAGTCATTGTCAAAGCGCACAGTTGCTTCATTAATTTTTATAGGTGCTTTAGCCCATGCAGATTTTAATACCATCTCCTTGTCATAAGATGATAAAAATCTTACAATAACTGATCTAGGATACTTTTTATTTGTATTAGAATTAGATAAAAACCTACGGGCTCTTTCAATGCCAAAAGAAAATGCTTCTGACAGATCTAAAGTTTTGGGAAGCCAAGTATTTAAAAAAGATGTAATGTTGTTACCTTCTATATTTTCTGGCAGTCCAAAAATCCTTATATTATTGCGTCTGGATCTGTTTTCCAAGTCATCTAGTTTGGATTGAAGGTGTGTGTTCTGTTTCAATAAGAATTCAATGTTTATTTCTTCTTCCTTAATTCTGTTGTCCATATCATTAAGTGTCTCTTCTATACCTGTAATCTGAGCTTTCTGATGTTGTAAATCTTGGTGTAGCAAATCCATTTGTTTTGTGGTTTTCTCTATAAAGTTATCAATTTTAACGTCCAGTCTGTCCATTTTAGTTGTTAGTTGCTGAATAGTTGATAGTAAAGACTGAAGCTCTTTCCTAATGCTGGAATCCTGACTGTTAGCCTTACTGGAACTCATTCTGAACAGAAGTGATGCAAGAGAAATTTCCAAGAAGATTTCTGACAGGAAAATTATTTAAATGTTCTTTCTTTTTTAGATATTATTCAAGATACTGATATTCCAAATGTTTTTAGAAAGAAAATTATTACATTAGTTGAATTTTGAAGTAATAATTTCCTGTCAATGTAGTTATGTTGGTGGAGCTGAAGAAATCTGCTGCTATCCTGTGTTCATCCTTGGCCACGCCCCAATACACATTCTCTGAAGTGCAAGCAGTGCCTAACTCTTACTTATTCATTAAGTGTAATTCCCCACATTTCTGTCTAACATCAGTACTTTTCAGAGGTATTCAGAGGGACACAGCTAAAATTTGTTTCAAAATCAGGGACATCCCTGAAAATTAGTCACAGTTGGGAAGTATGGCCTCTGCCCTAATCAGATATGCTAGTGTTTGTCCTGCTATGATACTGTGGGGGGGGGGGTTGTAAAGTGTTGTTGTAACATTATTTCCTGCTAGAATGGCTGGTTCTCGTTTCACAGTCATGTAATGCAATTCCACAACAACTGCTGGTAAAGATCCACAGAACAAGATTTGTGTTATGGCATTCCTATTTTTCCTTTACATTCACTCATTCTGATGCATGATATATTTATTTCAGCACCAACTTACTGTATGTCTACTGTGGCTTAGTGGTACTTCATGCAGTCTAGTGTGTGCAAGGTCCAGGGTACGAGACTGACAGAGGTGTTTTATTTTGCTGCTGAGTAGAACAAGGGCCCTGACATACAAAGTGTTTAAGGCACTTTTAAGCAGTTGTAAGTGGATTTGCGCAGATTTGCGTGATGTTTAGTAATGCTTAGCTAAGCGCACACAAGCGGACACTCGCGCAAACCCACTAACTACTGCTTAATAGTGCTTACTCCCGCTACCCTGCGCTTATTTCTTTGAAAGAAAAGAAAATGGGGAGATAAGAAAGTGGTGAAAAAGGTGCACAAAGAGGGAAAGACAGTAGGGAAAACAGCTCGGGATGTGCAGGACGGGTGTACGGAAGGTCCATAGCTGCCCATTTCTTTAACAGCAACAGCTGTGCTTTTGCAATAAATTTGGAGGAAAATATGAAACCTTCAACCCCTGTGAGAGGGGCGAGGACAACAAAGTATGTTGTACTGCCAATTAAATATCAGTTTATGTGTCCAGCAGACATGTGTGCAAAATGGGCAGCTATGTATGGGGCGTAATTTTTTGGGGGGAGCAGATTGCCCTTTTTTTCTTTTTTTTTTAGGTGAGAGTGGAATATGGGATAGGGGAAGTAGGTATATTTGGGGAGGTAGTTTGGGGAGGTAATCAGACAAGACAAACAAGACGCATACAGGGGCAGAATATGACATGTGGTGGGTGAACACCATTGACGGGGAAGGATGTTTGGAAATAGCAAGCCCATGAGCCCACAGATAGCAACAGTGGAACTGAGATCCCCATCCATGAGCAGTCACTACTGCACATTCACAGCCTAGAGGGTGGCTGTGCTGGGGGCTGTGTAGGAGGGGCAGGCTCACCCGTGAGTCACGCCACTCATGCTTCAAGCTGGCATAGAGGATCAATGACAGAACGCTCAATCTCCCTACACACCACAGCCTGGACCATTTGGAGGGTGATAGGTGGCCTTCCTCTGCCCACGCTTGCATGGGGGGATGAGCCCAATCCCCTGCAGTGCTTCCACCTAAAGGTGGCACAGGGCCAACGGAGGAGGAGGTCCCAGACTGGGCACTGGACTTGCTGGTGCCAGGTGCCATCGCCAGCTGAGGTGGGACAGGAGGGTCCGCTGTGACCGGCCTTCCCATACATTCTATGTTTAGGAGTATTTAATATAAATGTGGGTTATTAACAGTCAACAGCATTCCCAATTAGTTATAACAGCATGCAGAAGTATTCTCATTAACCCAACACACCAGAGTTCCAACAGTTGAACAGCAAGCATGACACATGCATATATAGAACAACAGTGGACATTACAACAGCATGCAGGTTTAATTGATGGCAACAGGCCACCAATATTGTGGTATTTGAACAAGGCACATGCATCAAAATAAATGCAGATATTTATAAACCAATAGGACATATGTCCCAACAAATGTTTTGAGATTAGACATACCATTGAGGTGTGAAATTGCATTTTTTATGCACATACAGTAGGGTGGAAAATGATAGCTCCATTAACAACTTATATATCCTTCTAGTTTACACTACATTCCTATTAACTGCAGTTATATGTCCCCTACATGTATTATTACACTACCCAATTGTCCTTAAATCGTGAAATGGGTTTTGCTAGATCTTTATATACATGGGCTGTATCTGGCATACAAACTGTTCGGGATGCAGATGTTACTGCTACATATTTTGTGAGTTGCTCAGACACACTACTGCTGAGATGGTACACTGACAGCTCTACTTTCCTATACTTATCTAGATATTATTTAGGTGAGATTATCAGTTATATGTTAACAGCTCCCTACATTTCTGCCAGCACAATGACATTTCTGGGGAACACAATACCAAGCTACTCATGTGCCAGATTAACCTGTACATGCTGGGCATGAACCAACAGTTGAGGACTGTAAATATGCTTAAAAGCTACTGGCACTCCCTTCATCCACTTTATATGGGCCTACCCAACTGTGTGTTAACAGTGCTTAATACAACAGTACTATTTCTATAATGCAAAAGTACAACAACATATAAAAGAAAATGATACAGACACACTCCAGGAATTATACCTTTATTAAAGACTTAAAACCCTTTTCTAGATGCTCTCTCATTTATTTTATATAACAGTACATGCAGAATAATTATTAGAGAATTATTATACCTTTATTTATTGTGTTAAAACACTTTCTTCAGGCTCTCTCATTTATTTTACATAACAATACAAGCAGAATAATTACAAACCTGTCTGGTGGTGCAGCCTTAGCAGCCTATCTGCATAGGCTTGCTGATTCACAGCACGGATACCTGCAGCTGTGAAGTAAATGAAGTGATATTGAGACATACCTATCCATAGTATACACAGGAATAGCAATTCTTACATACTTAATTCCATGACTACTTACTAAGTAGTGGGGCATTTTCCATCTCACAGGCATCCTGGATCCACTGGTCCAGTTGATCCGCCTTGCGTCTCTTCAGGTCTGAGTGATGGTGTCTGACCTGCTCACCAGTCTGAGGGGCACCTGTGGTACTGGTGAGTTCATGAGCTAGACAGTCCCAGGTTTCCACTTTGTATTGGGTGCCCTGGTACTGGCCCCGCAGGAGTGTATCCTCATGATTATGGACAAGGAGCCAAACCATTGCTTTTGACTCCTCAATGCCCCAACGTTGTGCTCAAAAACAAGAAACCTCTCCAGCACTGGCCATTGCTGCCTACAGATGGGAGCTACAACCAGTTATGGCATGTATTCCCACCTATAAGATATGTTACTTATGCATCCATTAGTATGTATAACCATTTCACCTTCTTATATATATCTATCTATATATATATATATATATATATATATATACATATACAAAATTTATTCACTACTACATAGGCCATTTCAATGCTTTTTACTAAAATTTAAATGATAAATGTCAGCAATTATTTTTATATACAGATTTCCAATAGAAAATAGAAAGGGGAGTGGTGTGACTCAAACCTGGAATGCCTCCTCTTTGTGCGAAGGCTCTACCACTACAGTATTGCTATTTTGCTTAATTTGCATATAATTTTATTATTATCCCCTTCGATGTCTAAACTGCTAACTGTAGCTAAGCAATGGGCAAACCCGCACAAACACACGCAAATACGGGCAGCTATATTGGAAATAATAAAAAATAAATAAATAAAAGTTTTACATTTTATGATTGTACAGGGGTTTAGAATGTGGGGGAGTGTAGTGTTGGGTATGTACACATTTCAGCAGACTCGCTCATGTAGGTTGACATTTCCAGATTGAGAGACTTACAGGGGTGTGGATTTTTGGACTGCTCGGCAGTCCGACACACCCCCTGCACTCGTGCATGCTCCATGTTAGCCTTAGAGTTGAGGCAGCACGCCCTCATTAATATGCATGGCGTGCTGCCATCTTACTCTTAGACTGGCATTTCCGTGTAAGACTAATCTAGTCTTACAAGGAGGATTAGTGAATCCTGTGTATAATCTTTCTATCTCTGTTTTTATTTTTTCATAGCTTTAAGTTTCCATATTTCATCACAGTTACTTATTGTATTATGTTTCCTTTTTTCTTTCCTTCACTTACATTTAAAGTTCCTACTCAGTTCTATTGCCATGTTTAATGTCACATATTTTTAGTTCTTCAAATATTTTTTTCTTCCCAACACGTTTGTACATGCATATATTGATGTTATTCTCACACAATTTCCATTTGTTCGCAAGTCACATATCATCCATCCTTCCCAATATCACAACTGTTATAGACAATTTTAGTTCTTCTCTTATTAATACCCCTAATCCAGAACATGTTTTATCTCCTACTAACAGTATAATTTTTCTTCCCAATACAGCTTCATTTTTTTCATTTTACTTGTGTAACATATCTTGCATTCTGTAAATGCAATACAATCATATTTCTCTTCTTACACCATTCAACAACTACCAATCCTTTACTTAATTTCTTATACTTTTCATATTTAGTCCAAACATACCTAAATCATCCCTTTTCTATTTTTGCATCTTTTCTCCTCCTGTTCTCATTTTTTCTCTTGTCCTCCTCAGCGTTCATCCAACATATTTAACTTCTTTCTGCTCCTTTTCATCTCCTGTTCCTGAGTCATCTTCCTCCTCTTTACTTGCCAGTCCTCCATACCTATGTTTTGTTTGAATCTGTTTGTATCTGAATTTCTTCTGCCATTGTTCTTTTGTATATCAGGATGGTTGAACAAACAGGATAGAAAACATTTATATGTTCCTTTCTCCAGCTATTATTTCAGTCTGTACCACTGTACAGGAAAGCAGATCAGATGATACACAGTCATTAACTGCATACATTAGACTGCAACACTTCAGTATAATACAACAGTGACATTTGAGTGTTCATTCCCACTCACCCTTTCTCTGTTGTACTGTTAAAGTCATTGGCTCTTGAGTGTCCCACCATTCTTTATATTTACCTTGGGAAGCTCCTCTCAGTTTCAACTTCTTTGGTTCTAGTAGTGAGTCCCAGAAGTAAAAACTAGGAAGTCTTACCCTTAGTCTGTTAAACTTCATTTACCCTCTCTTCCATATATTCTCATGGTTTATCACACACTGCAATAACTAGAGTATCAGTCTCTTTTCTTTTACCCTACTTTTGGAATTACAGATATCTGGACAAGACTACCAGTCACAGGCAGACTACAAACTACTTCTCATGAATCCACTTGGGATCAGTGCTTCCATTTAGATGAGCAGAGGGACATTATTTTTTAGCCTTCCTACAGACTACCATTCATGGGAAAGCCTGAAAAATGCTTCATAGGACCCAGCTTGTGATTACTATTACTGTTTTGCTTCTGGTGAAAGAACGGGCAGAAAGACATGAATTTCAAACTGAATGTAGTTGTGGTAAAATCAGCATGAGTAGTAACCGTTCGGCAAATATCACTGTTTATGATCCTTAGCCTAACATCAGAGTATCACCCTAAATACTTAATCAATAAATCATCAGGGTCTTCTATGGTAGTCTTCTTGTAACCCTTTAGTATGAGGAGCAGCTCTTGTGCTGCACTCTCTGGCAATATGGGTCAAAAGCCTGTCTTACCCCATCCATGGTCAATGTTTCCATTAGGTGTTCAAAGGCAGTATATCAACTGCTGTATGCTTACCAGCTGATCACTACTTCTACCAATTGATAGTGCAACCTGCAAGATATGCAAATAGTTAAGAAATATGAAACCAGACCTCTCATGTGAACCTGCTATCAGAAAACATCATACATCCACAATGCCGCATCAGTGAAAACATAACACTAAACCTAGAATGTATGCTGAGAATGAGTTGTTGGCTACTGAGACTTGTCTGCATATATCAACTGGACACAAGCTGATTTAAGTATATTTTCTGCACTTATTTAAGATTTGAGTGAGTAAATATTGTGTGTCTTGGATTCAGTAAATATTGTGTCTCTGAATCTCTGCAGTTAGCCATCTGAGCTCACTGAAAGTTGTTAGACTGCTTTGAAATTCCTTTGTTAGTGTTAATTAGTGTGGGGGTTTCTGCTAGCATTAAAATCTGTGTTGGTTACATTTCTAGTAATCATTTTATATCGAGTTGCTGGCTACTGAGACTTGTCTGCATATATCAACTGGACACAAGCTGATTTAAGTATATTTTCTGCACTTATTTAAGATTTGAGTGAGTAAATATTGTGTGTCCTGGATTCAGTAAATATTGTGTCTCTGAATCTCTGCAGTTAGCCATCTGAGCTCACTGAAAGTTGTTAGACTGCTTTGAAATTCCTTTGTTAGTGTTAATTAGCGTGGGGGTTTCTGCTAGCATTAAAATCTGTGTTGGTTACATTTCTAGTAATCATTTTATATCGAGTTGCTGGCTACTGAGACTTGTCTGCATATATCAACTGGACACAAGCTGATTTAAGTATATTTTCTGCACTTATTTAAGATTTGAGTGAGTAAATATTGTGTGTCCTGGATTCAGTAAACATTGTGTCTCTGAATCTCTGTAGTTAGCCATCTGAGCTCACTGAAAATTGCTAGACTGCTTTGAAATTCCTTTGTTAGTGTTAATTAGCTTGGGGGTTTCTGCTAGCATTAAAATCTGTGTTGGTTACATTTCTAGTAATCATTTTAAATCGAGTTGTTGGCTACTGAGACTTGTCTGCATATATCAACTGGACACAAGCTGATTTAAGTATATTTTCTGCGCTTATTTAAGGTTTGAGTGAGTAAATATTGTGTGTCTTGGATTCAGTAAATATTGTGTCTCTGAATCTCTGCAGTTAGCCATCTGAGCTCACTGAAAGTTGTTAGACTGCTTTGAAATTCCTTTGTTAGTGTTAATTAGTGTGGGGGTTTCTGCTAGCATTAAAATCTGTGTTGGTTACATTTCTAGTAATCATTTTAAATCGAGTTGCTGGCTACTGAGACTTGTCTGCATATATCAACTGGACACAAGCTGATTTAAGTATATTTTCTGCACTTATTTAAGATTTGAGTGAGTAAATATTGTGTGTCTTGGATTCAGTAAATATTGTGTCTCTGAATCTCTGCAGTTAGTTCCCCACCCCCCTTCCCTGTTTCTTGTTGTGGTGTTAATCTTGGTGGCTTTGGAATTGCCTGCCCCTGCTGTAAATCTCTTTTTGCACACTCCTCATGGACCCATCTCATTCGCTCACTCAATTGAGTACAGTGAGATCTTATTTTCATTTTGGATACTCTTACCAGTCCCATCCCCTCTGCGGTGTACAGAGATAGCACTTGGGAAGGGCATTCCCCTATAGTATCTTAATCTGCTCTGTTTCCTCCATCTCGAAAAAAAATGTGCACTTCATCTGCCTTACTGTATTTGTGTTTCTTTCTACTTTATTACCTTATTTTGCTTTTGCCTCTTTTAAAAGTACTCAATTAAATTTATTCTGCTGCCTTTATTACTGCTTGTTAGTAGCCTGATTAAATTGTAACTGTTATTCTAAGGCCATTGGTTTAAGCACTTGGGCTTCAAACCAGTTGTTTTACATTAAGAAGGTTTGTGGTCTGCACTGTTGTGGCAGGACAGGTAGCGTACATCCTTCTAAGTTGGGAACTGCTGATTGAAGGCTCAGTGTCTGTTATTCTAAAAGTGTATTAGTTCTAGGTTAAGGACTTGGGCTTCAGGCCAGTTATTTTACATTAAGAAGATTTGTGGTCTGCACTCTTGTGGGAGGAGAGGCTAGATTGTCCCCTTCTGAGCTGGGAATTTCTGGTTAAAGGCTTATTGCGCATGCTTACTTGAACTGTTTCTTTCTGAAATCAGTACGCCTTGTTTGCTGTAGCATAGACTAGATTCAGGCTGGCTGGATCTACCTTTGTTTGTATGACTTGTGCACTGACACAGGCCGTCATTTTTGGAGAAGATTTCTCTGTACCCTAGTGGCAGGACTGTGCAGTTAGAACTTGTCTGATTGAAGACTGCTGGAACAGGGCTCAGTTTTAAGCTTTTTAACTGGTTAATTGGGTAAAGTGTTGTTTTGATTGTATCTGCTCTATTTTCTGGAAGAAAAAATATATATATACTTGTTTCTCACCTTTCTGAACTAGTATAGGCCAGTTTTCATGTTATTGCTGAATCCAGGGTTGTGTTACAAGTTTCTGTGTTGCCATACCTTACTTGGATAGAAGGAAGTTTCTCTGTTCACCTGTGAGAGAGGGGAGCTTTGAGCTGGCTATCTGTCCCTGGAGGAGTGGTTTCAGCCCAGAAGTTAGTAGTTTATTGGCCATTCTGGGCTAATTTCTATCACTTTTACTTCCCTGCTATAAAAACCTCATTTGCACAGTTTTTACGCTTGTATTCCACTCAGCAAGTGCCTTCCAGGTGTTCTGCAGAGTCTACAGCAGCAGAGAGACAAAAGAGTGACTTTGGAGTGATTAAGTATCACTTTTCTGCTTTTCTTGCTGTCTTAACTAATTCTGCCTAAAACGCCATTTTTTTTATTTTAGCGACTCTGTGATTTAAAAAGTTTGCTATTGCATACAACTCTGCACAGCTCCTCATGGTGTCCTGCAGAGTGATACAGGCAACAGAGAGACCCAAGAGAGACTTTTCCAGATTTAAGTATTTTTTCTCTGTTTTTTTTTTTTACTCGGACTGCCTTTTCCCGCCTAAAAAGCGAATTTCTAACTGATCAGTGCTTTAAAAAGTTTAAATTGTATTTGCCTTCTGCTTTTTTACAGTTTTTGCACTTGTGTTATATCAATGTGTCGTTTTTGTACTGTATAACTGTTGTAGGCTACACACTATAGTGCGCTAGCCTGTTTATAGCATTTACAGTGTTTTCTGTGTGTTTTTCTGCTGTTTCCTGAAAAAAAAATATCTTTTCCAGCCTTTGCTGAACTAGATTAGTCCAGAATTTAGGTTTTGCTGAATTCCAGACTGTGGTACAGTTTCCTGTGTTGCCCATATCCTTACTTGGATAGGAGGAAGCTTCTCTGTTCACCAGTGAGAGTGGGGAGCTTTGAGCAGTCTATCTGTCCCTGGAGGAGTGGTCTCAGCCCTGAAACTAGTAGCTTATTGTCCGTTTTGGGTCAATTCCTATCTTTTTCAGTTTCCCTGCTTTAAAACCCACATTTGCGTGTCTTGCGCCAGTATACAACTCCTCACAGCCCCTTGTGGTGTCCTGCAGAGTGATACAGGCAACAGAGAGACCAAAGAGAGACTTTTCCAGATTTAAGTATTTTTTCTCTGTTTTTTTTTTTGCTCCAACTGCCTTTTCCCGCCTAAAAAAAAGAATTTCTAACTGATCTGTGCTTTAAAAGGTTTAAATTGCATTTGCCTTCTACTTTTACAATTTTTGCACTTGTTTTATATCAATTTAAGTCATTTTTGTATTGTGTAGGCTACACACCAAAGTGCGCTAGCCTGTTTATAGCATTTACAGTGTTTTCTTTGTGTTTTTCTGCTGTTTCCTGAAAAAAACAAACAAAAAAAATTCTCTTTTCCTGCCTTTGCTGAACTAGATTAGTCCAGATTTTAGGTTTTGCTGAATTCCGGACTGTGGTAAAGTTTCCTGTGTTGCCCATATCCTTACTTGGAAAGGAGGAAGCTTCTCTGTTCACCAGTGAGAGTGGGGAGCTTTGAGTAGCCTATCTGTCCCTGGAGGAGTGGTCTCAGCCCTGAAACTAGTAGCTTATTGGCTGTTTTGGGTTAATTCCTATCTCTTTCAGTTTCCCTGCTTTAAAACCCGCATTTGCGCGGTTTTGCACCAGTATACAACTCCGCACAGCTCCTTGTGGTGCCCTGCAGAGTGATACAGGCAACAGAGACACCTAAGAGAGACTTTTCCAGATTTAAGTACTTTTTCTCTGTTTTTTTTTTGCTCCGACTGCCTTTTCCCGACTAAAAAGCGAATTTCTAACTGATCTGTGCTTCAAAAAGTTTAAATTACATTTGCCTTCTGCTTTTTACAATTTTTGCACTTGTTTTATATCAATTTAAGTCATTTTTGTATTGGATAACTGTTGTAGGCTACACACTAAAGTGCGATAGCCTGTTTATAGCATTTACAATGTTTTCTGTGTGTTTTTCTGCTGTTTCCTGAAAAAAAAAAACAAAAAAAAAAATAAAAGGAAAAAAAAAATCTCTTTTCCCGCCTTTGCTGAACTAGATTAGTCCAGATTTCAGGTTTTGCTGAATTCCGGACTGTGGTATAGTTTCCTGTGTTGCCCATATCCTTACTTGGATAGAAGGAAGCTTCTCTGTTCACCAGTGAGAGTGGGGAGCTTTGAGCAGCCTATCTGTCCCTGGAGGAGTGGTCTCAGCCCTGAAATTAGTAGCTTATTGGCCATTTTGGGTCAATTCCTATCTCTTTCAGTTTCCCTGCTTTAGAACCCGCATTTGTGTGGTTTTGCACAATTTTGCACATAGCGTAGCATCGGGCAGCACCGTTTAAATGGGTTTAAACTATTCCCGGCTCCACAAAGTCTGCTCTTCATTTTTTCCCTAAGAACTGTTCTAAATCTCGAAGTAAGCACTCCATTTTCATTCTAAAGCTCTGCAGTTGCTCGTATAAGTAATCTTATAAGTAAGCACTAATAAACTAAAGCACTACACCCTCTTATACTCCCTTTAAGTACTTGGCTCACTACTGGTCCTTTTTGATCAGTCAAAAAGTAGTTCCTTATACTATTCTGGCATGTCCAAAAGTCAGTTTTGGGTTTACTCTCCAGTCCAGCTGGTGAATCTGGGAATCTTGAGGCAATGTTACTACTGCCTTATGTACACAGACCACCCTCTCCTCCTCCCAACAAGCTCAAATATTTGTGAGAGATGCAACTATATAGCCAAACTGGAGGCTGAGCTCTCTCAACCCAATACTGGTGCAGTCAGTCAGGAAGAGCAGGTAACCACACACACCATACATCCAGTCTCACATAGACCTATCGCAACAGAAAATCAAACACATAAACACACAAAAACATACTCGGAGGCTTTAAATAAAAATCTGCCCAAGCAGCAGACACCTCCAAAGCAGACATCCAAGCAACCGCTACCCCACAACAATACCCATGTATCACATAGTTCACAAAGTCAGTGTGCCACACAGTCACAGCCCTTAAGGCTAGACAACACACCTAATACACTTGTAATAGGTGACTCTATTGTGAGACACACTGACATCCCACTCACCAGGCTGAACAAGGAGAAGGTCACTGTAAGCTGCCTGTCCGGTGCCAGGATCCGCCACATAACACAAGCACTCAGGTCACTCCAAAGCAAGTACAAATATGACTCCGTCATTGTCCATGCTGGTGTGAATGACCTGAGACGTACCCCCCTGGACTACATGAAAAGAGACATAGAGGAGCTCTCTAATCATGTAGCCCAGACCGGTATGACCCTGACTTTGATTAGCATCTTACCCTCACCAAGAATGATGCCACAGTATAAAGACAAAATGATCAATTTTAACAATTGGCTAAAGTATTGGTGTCATTCAAAGGGGATCCAGTGTCTGCCAGCCTGGGATGACATGCTCGACAAGCCACGTTGCTTCACTAGGGATGGCTTGCACCTATCACCCCTGGGCTTTCGAATACTGGCTAAGGCTCTTGCCACCCCCATAGTGCCTTTTTTAGGCAAGGCTCAAAACACAAACCCACCTCCATAGACAACACAAAGAAAAAGAAACTAAGGGTAATGCTGCTCAACGCCAGAAGTCTAAACCTCAAGATGCATGCACTCGAGGCTCTCCTCAGTATGGAGAATATCGATATCTGTGCAGTAACATAAACCTGGTTCAAGGCTCCGGAGACCATCCCAGCACTACCAGGTTATACCTCATACCATGCTTTTCGGCCCCAAAACTCAGACCGAACCACAAAAGGAGGGGGAGTATACATATTCATCAAAGATACCCACACCTCCAAGTTAGTGGCACTGCATGAAGCATCAGAGACCATCCATGTGCAATTAACAGTGGGCAAAACTGCCTTTCAGATTGTAGCCTGCTACAGACCACCCTCCCAAACTCAGGAACCCCACTCGGCTTTCCTGAGAACACTGGACAATATGAAGGTCTCTCCAAACACCATTATATTGGGCGACTTCAACTACCCAAACATAGACGGGGAGCACTACTCAAGCCCCAATACCCTCACCCAACGGTTCCTAGAATTTATAAACTCAAATGCTATGGAACAACTGGTCACCACTCCCGCAAGAGGGGAAAACATATTGGACCTGATCATCACCAACATGGGGATTCTATGTTCCATTCCAGAGGTATACCCCTCATTGGTAAGATCTGACCATAAATTAATCTCACTGGACATCCATATCCCATCCCCACCCCCAGCCAAGGAAACCACGGTGAAGAACTTCTCAAAAGCAAACTTCACACTTCTCAAAACCGAGGTGGAATCCTTCAAAGCCCCCAGGCCAGTGGAAAATATGGCCCAAACTGGAGAATCCTTTACAAACGCTTCCTATGGACACCTATAGGAATGCATGGATCGTGCTATCCCAAATAAAACCAAGACTCATTCCTCCAAAGGTAGGAGACCTGTCTGGTGGACCCCAGCCATAAATAAGCTATACAACAGAAGGAGGAAGCTACTACATGATAGAGGAAAATCCCAAAAAGGGAAGGCATCTCTGATCAATACTAGCAAGAAACTACGATCCCCCATAAAATCATCTAAGGCCAGCTTCAAAAGAAAAATTGCACAAGATGCTAAAGATAATCACAAGGCCTTCTTTAGTTATGTCAGGAACCTGGGTGGCAACTCCTAGATATGCTCTGAGTTAGTTCAAAATGACAAAAAATACACTGAACCCACAGACATTGCCAACATCCTGGCAGACAGGTTCAGTGCAAACTTCTCCCCCCTTCCCCCCCAAAAGAGCAAACGTCTATCCCAACAGAGTGTAGCCTCCCTGACATCACAGATGCACAGATGAGAGCTGCCCTCTCCAAAGCAAAAAACACAGCATCAATGGGACCGGACGGTGTCCCGGGCTGCGTCTTACATGAACTCCAAGAAAAACTGAACCCTCACATAAAGTCACTGTTCAGTCTCAGCCTTACTACAGGATATGTACCCAAGGAATGGCGTACAGCAACAGTGGTCCCACTCCACAAAGGTGGTGCCACAATGGACCCTGGAAACTATCGCCCTATAAGCCTGGCTAGCCTGGTCTGCAAAGCTATGGAGTGTATCATCATGAAACTCATAAACAAAGACATTGGGAACCTCCATTGGGAACCTCCAAACACTGGATCCTACCCAATTCGGCTTTGTTAAGGGCAGATCTTGCCTCTTGAACCTGGTTGACTTCTTTGAAACAGTCACCAAGGCCACATAGATAAAGGGAAGGTAGTCCACACAGCCTACCTGGACCTCGCAAAAGCCTTTGACACAATACCCCACTCGGGCATCATAAATAATCTCACCAGCTTAAATATCAACCCCTATGTCACAAGATGGGTTGCAAACTGGCTCAGGGATAGAAGCCACATGGTCAGAATTGCAGGTGTCATGTCAGACTCTAAACCAGTTACAAGTGGAATCCTACAAGGCTCAGTCCTAGGACCTCTCTTGTTAGGTATATATTTCTCTGAGGTACAGGCTAACATGGGAGGACTATGGCTGACCAAGTTTGCAGATGACTGCAAACTGGGTGCCAGAATCGACTCGCCGACTGACACAAGCATCCTCCAAAAGGGTCTCACAGAGACGGATAACTGGTGCCAGAGCCATGGCCTAAAGCTAAATGCCAAAAAGTGCATAGTTATCCCCTTTGGGAAAAACAAAGTGCCCACAAATTACCACATAGGTGGTAATCCATTAAGTATGGAAGAAGTAATTAGGGATTTGGGGACCCAAGTAGATAGCAATCTCTCCTTTGATGATCACATTGCCAAAGTGGTTAGAAAGACCTTCTATATAGCCCACCTTATCACGAAAGGGTTCACATCTAGATCAAGAGAGGTCATTGTGCCCCTCTACTCATCACTCATCAGGCCCATAATTGAATACAATGCCCCATTTGGGATGTACCTTACCCGACACTTGCAGAAAGACCCCAAAAGTACCTCACCAAGAGGATCAAGGGACTCAAACAGATGCCCTATGCAGTTAGGCTAAAGAAACTCCAGCTCTACTCAGTTGCTTACGACCTACTCAGAGGCGATCTGTGCCTGACGTATAAAGCCATGTCCAACCCAGAATTAATGGACATGCTCCACCTCAGGAAATCCAAATCCCTTAGAGCTACATGCTCCAGGGACTTAAACCTCAGCACAGTAATAAATAGGGCATGCTGGAGGGAAAGATTCATATCCCAGAGGCTCCTCTCACTCTGGAACAAAATCCCAATCCATGTTAGGCAGAGTCCCTCAATGACCCTCTTCAAGAGAAATCTTGACGAGTGGATGGGAGATTGTAGGTTTACCCCTGGGATCTCTTCTGTGCCCCTACTAGACAGAGGCACAGTAAACTAACCTCAAAAAGGCTATCTTCTGTGACCTACTATACAGAGGCACAGTCAACTAATCTAAAAGGGTGGCAAACGCCAAACACACTCTGGCTAGGCTTATAAATGCCCTAGGGCAGATAGCCTAGTATCAGCCTATGAACCTATGAACCTAAAAGTACCAATGTGCCTAAGAGCATACATTAAAAGATCTCAGTCTTCAGTACACCAGGCAACATCTAGTCCCTGACATCTGGAAATCATTCTATACTATACCTCTACACAAAGGAGGAAACTCCAATGACCCTTCCAATTTCAGACCTATAGCTATTCTTTCCCCACTTTCAAAAATCCTCAGAAAATGTATGCACACTCAGCTTCTCAACTTTCTAATCCAAGAAAACCTTCTGATGGCAACCCAACATGGCTTTCAGGCCAAACCACACCACTGCTACTGCCATTTTATCTTTTAGTCATACTGTATCTGAAGCTAGAGACAACAACCAACTTGTCTCTTGTCTGTTAGACATCTCTAAAGTCTTTGATATAGTATCACAATCTAAGCTTCTAACAAAACTATCTGATTTCAACCTCTCATCTTAGACTCTTGTATGGTTCTTCAGCTACCTTATCAACAGGCTGCAATCTACCAGATGGCACACCTCCTGCTCCCCCTTTATAACCATCCAAACAGAAATCCCCCAGGGCTCCATTCTTGGACCCCTACTATTCAACATTTTTACTAGCAAAATACACACATCCTGCAGCCACTCTTCTCTTATTCAATATGCAGACAACTCTGCTCTTATCTCTTGCGCTGACAATATCTCTCAACTTCATACACTTTTCTAAAACTCATTCCTTTCTGTTGAAAGATGGCTTACAAAAAAAACCGCTCATCTTAAATCCAGAAAAAAATCATTCTATCACCACAAACCCACCTTTACCATTTTATCACTTAATAATACAATCATTAAAGTAGAATCCCACACAAAGCTCCTTGGTACCATAATTGATGATCAATTAAAATGCAGCCATCCCATTCAACAATGTATCAAAAAAATTCAGCAGAAATCGGATTTGCTTTATAGAAACAAAAAAATTCTTGCTTCAGACTCTAAACTTTCTGGCTCAGATATTCCTCCTACTCAGCCTACTCTATACCTCCCCTAGCCTAACTAACTTACACTCCATGTTAATCACCAAGCTCAAGCAAACATATAACAAAATTGCAAGATTTTCCTCAAACCAACCATACACCTCTCACCACTGCCTTGCACTAAATAACCTACAGTGGCTAGGATTCCCCCAACTACTCCTTTCGTAGGTACACATAACACACTCCATATTCAACAAGCCCACTGCCTGACCCTCCCTCTCTTCTCTAGTATCCTACTATATCCCAAATCATTCACTCTGAAGCTCTGACCAACATCTCCTAGATAATTACAAGCCCAATAAAACCACTGGCAAAGTTTTATACAAATACTCTGCTTTTCAAGCCTGGACAAAACTCCCTTGTAATGTAAGAAACATCATGCACATAAGTTAATTCAAACAAGAGCTTAAAAACTTCCTTTCTAACACATGGATCTGGCCCTGCCAGGACACTACAAATCCACCCCCACCACCACCATTTGCAGCTCTAACTCTCATGAATTTTCTACTATGGGGTATTTCATCTTCACCCAAATATGTGATATATCAGTTTGCACTACAATTTATGTTTTATTCTCTCCTACAGTCTATGTTTCAGATTTGTATTTTTTCCATGCTATGTGACAACATGTGTCTTACGTAATGTTTCAACTTTGTAGGTCATTGTATCTGCCTTGTTATGCAACAACGTATGTCTCATTCTTGTTTCCATTATGTTACTAGCCTCTTAGTGTTTACATTCATGATTGCTTTTATTGTACTGGAGCTTTTCTCTCCAGGTCTCCACTGAAAATGGGCTTTGGCTCAACTGGATCAACTCAGTTAACAAATGTAAAATAGATAAATAAATACATGCTTCACTCCTACTCATGGCATCTTCACACAGAGCACCCAAGAATCACCAGGAAAGCAAGGCTAAACCCATAAGTCCCATTAAGTCTACTGTCACGCAAAGAACATTCTTAGTCATAGGTGACTCTACAGTATGTCATACATACTGCACACTCATGATGGGATAAGAACATAGGGACTGTAAGCTGCTTGATTGATGCCAGATCCATGATATAACAAGAGTTCTAAGGTCCCTTAAACCAGCAAGTGTGACTATGGCCAAGTGGTGTCCTTATGGAGAGATATGATGGCACATACTATGCATATGATAGATGCAAGGAAAACACTGATCTTGAGTAGTGATCTGCCTTCACTAAGAATGATGCCTGGACTACAAGGCAAGGTAATTGGCTTTAGCAACTGAATAAGCAGGTGGTGCCATTCTACTGGGATCCAGTATGTGGCAGCCTGGAATGGGATGGTAGATAAGACTTGCTGTTTTACCAGGTATGGATTACACCTGTAATACCAGGGCTTCTGCATACTGGATAAAACCATTGCTGCCACAACAATGTCTTTTTTGTCAGAAACACCCTACTGAATATTCCTACATAGCAAATGCAAGCCTACATTCAGACAATGTCACAGTAGCACTACTCAATGCTAGGAATCTAAACAGAAAGATGCCAGAACTTGAGAGGCTCTCTTGTAACTCAAACACATTCATATTTTTATTACTAAGACATTGTTTCAAGGCAAGGAATGGACCCCTCTATACCAGGGTTTAGTGCCTATCATGTCTTGAATACCTAAGGTAACCCAAGTGGAGTATCTGTTATTGTCAGAAACCCCATAAGAGTGTCTAATTACTCACTACCCTAACTTAGAGCTTCTGAAGATTCAAATCACCCTTAACAAAATTAAACTATTGCTTCATTGTTAGCTGCAGATCCACATCAATGTCTAAGCCCCCCATCCCTCAAAGATCATGAAAATTGCCTCAATACTATTGAAGGGGTTAAATATCAAACCATGTACCTTCATGCTAGGAGACTTCAATTACCCTGCCATTGAATGGCAACACTGACCTCCAGTTTCTACCAGCATCTAAATAGCTTCATAAAAAAGTATGTACCCCTCTGCTCTATATTTAATGGCAAGGATTCACTTCAGAAGCTCAAAATACTGAAATCTCGAAATTCAGTATCTCAAGCCCAAGAAGTTGAATCCACAAAACAACGAAAACTAAAAACTGTGAAATTCAAAACCACGAATACCAGAGATTTTGAATTTCGCAGTTTTACTACATACACACACACACCATCCACCACACAAACACACAATCACTCTACTACATAAAAACAGGTGGGAAAGCCGCCATGCACTCCCCATGTGAGGGTGCTGCACCCCCCACACCCCCCCCTACTTAAATATTCTCAGTCTGAGGTCCCACTACATACAAACACACACAAAACACCACCACACAAGCTACTTTCTCTTTGCACACACACATCACAGCAACAAAACACACCGACAAACACCACAGCCCCTACCGAAACCCCTTAACACACACACACACTTACCTAAATACATGACCATAGCGAAAGTTTAGAAGCATGAAATTCCAAACCTCCGGTATTCGAGGTTTTGAATTTCACACTTCTAAACTTTCGCTATTATGTGGATTCGGCTTCTTGGGCTCGAGATGTTGAAATTTGAGATTTCAGTATTTCGAGCTTCTGAAGTGAATCCAATGGCAAGTTTAGGAGTAAACGTGTCTGGTGGAACTCCTATGTTAATAAACTGTATAACAAAAGAAAAGAATAAAGAAAAGTTCTAAAAAATCCTCATTACCGTACCTCAAAACCAAACTGTAACATGCCAGCCAGGACCTGAAGAGTACCATTAGAAAATGCAAATTATGAACTGAAGGTCACTATGGATACTAAAGGAAACAACAAGTTTTTCTTTATTTTTGTTAGGAATTAAAGGAATAATGTCCAATGATACAATAAACTCATCCATAATGATATCACACTTTCCAAACCAAAGAATATAACACATATATTATAGGGCAAATATGGTACTAACTTTACACCACCTATTCATGCCATTGTACTCATTATCTTTGAAAATTTAGTATTCCCTGTAATCACATTAGAGCAAATCTTAGAGGCCCCCTTCAAAGGCTAAAATAATGTTTCTACAAGACCAGATAACATACCAGATCACATTCCTATCAGTGTCAAGTATGCACTATCTAAGCATCTCCATAAACGGTTCAACCTCATTCTGTCCACAGAGTTTGGCCCTGATGCCTGGAGAACAGTGACTATGACTCATTCACAGACCCAGGTAATTAAAGATCTAACAGCCTCACCAGTCTTGTATGCAAAGTCATGGAACACATCATAGTAGAACTCATTTGTGCAGACAAAGGCAACGTAACTGATCTAGATCCCACCAGTTAGATTTTGGGCAGGGTCTGTCTCCTCATCATTGTAAGCCTCTTTGAAATGTTCACAGAGGTTGGGGACAGTGGTCACTCAGTACACTGTGTCTCTTGACCTGGACAAGGCTTTTGACACTAACCCCATGCTGGTATTACTGAGACATTAGACAAACTTAATTTACCCTCCTAAATTGTCCACTGGATTGCAAACCTGTTATACAACAGATCTCAAGTAATGAAAGTTGCTGGAACCCTCTATGGACATAAAATTTAAACTAGTGTGGCATTCTAGGGAACAAGACTGTCCCTTATCCTGTTTGGAATTTATTTTGTAGATATCCAAGCCAATATCCTGAAGTGTGCTTGACCAATTTTGTTGATGACTGCAAGCTGGCCACTGGTTATATCTGGTGTAGTGAAGATGGTCTCACACTAAAAGTAAAAACATAAAACATACATACATATTCAGCAAAAAAGCTCCTCTTCAATATGTTGGCAACTCTGTATCATTCGATCAAGTTTCCACTATAATCAGGAATTTGTTCTATTTGCCTTGGGAAGCTACAAAGAGAATAGCCTCAAGACCCCCCCCCCCAAAAAAAAAAACAGAATATCAGTGATGTACTCTTCCCTTATGTGACCCATCATTTAATGCAATGCACCCTTCTGTATGCACAAATCCAAGCATAGCACTTAACTGGTGAGGCCCCAGGAAATTCTTAACCAAACAAAAAAAAATAAAGGCTTTAAATCCTTCAGCTATCACAACAGATTAACACAACTGTCCTTATATTCAGTAGCTCTCCAGATGCTCCAAGGTGACCCATGTTTCACTTTCTGAGCCATGAAAGACCCAATCCAATTTGACCTCCTATTTCTCCATAAAATCAGTGGCTCTGCAAACACCTGTACTAGGGACCTAAATATACAACAACAAAAACAAGATTCAAAGGAGGAATAGTTCCAAAATAAATGTATTGCTAGTCTCTGGAATAAGTTATCACTAATAGTCAAGTAAAGTACTACTTTATTTGGCCTTAAGGCTAATCTTGATGATTGTATAGACAGATATACATTAATGCCAAGGTTATGATGCACAGCCTTGCTTGATTTGGTGGATGGGTAATATTAAGTTTATTTATTTATTTTTCCTTTCTTGACTGGATTAGTCCCACTAGGCTAGTAGGTGGTATTTATGGTATAAGGGGAAGTTTGGCCAGGGCATCAAGTAATTTCCCCTACTCTTTTGTAGTGAGTGGGACCCAGTTTGGAGGAGCATTTCCTGTGTCTGTTACAGGCACAAAGACAGTCTGAAGAAACATGGAGGTACATGGAGAAAGAAGGAGATGATGGAGTAGTGAAAGTAATGAAGGAGAACACAAATGCTGAGACGGGAAAATGTGTGCAGGATTCTGAGGAAATGATTCAAAGAAAAGGAGGATGCAGAGACAATACTGAAGTATAGTGATGAGATGGAAAAGAAAAAAATATGCAGAGAAAGTAAAAGAAGGCAAAAGCTGAGTGGCAGAATAAAAGGCAGAAGAAAATGAAAAATGGGAGTACGTGGTAAAGATTCAAAGTAGAAAAGACAAATAAATGGGCAAGTATGAAGTGTGGGATAATTTAATAGCCCCTATGGGTGTAGAACCATGTGAAGTAAGAGCATTTACTCTCATCAACAAAGAGACATTTTGTGTCATTATATTTGAGACTGTTTTTTTCTTGGAGATTATGAAAAAAAAGAAAGACTGTTACCCATGGAATCATTATGTGATAGATGCATTTAACAGGGAAACAAAAAGAAGACTCATGTCCAATTTTCAATGGAGGTATAAAGAAAGATCTAGAAAATACATTTGAAAGCTTTTTGTAAAGAAGCAATGGACATTACAAACGTTTATGACAAAAGGGATTTATGGACTGGTGGCTAGGATTGTAATATTGTGTTAAAAATAGAAAGAGAAAAAAAAAATCTACATATACCAAGCATGATAAATGTGGAGGGGAAGGGTCCATGTTTAGCCATCAAATGGCACATTGCCATATGGCCATTTAACAAACACATATCAGCAAATGTGTCATTCAGCAAAAGGCCATATGATCATATGAAATATACTCAAATTATCACATACAGGAAACTGCTTGAACTACATACTTAACGGTAATGTAGTGAAAATGAAATCTGCCCTTTCCTCACTGTAGTGCGAGCTCGGAGTTAGTATATATAATTATTAGGGGAAGATCCATTGAACAACGGACCCTCCTTATGTGGGGGGCCTGCACCCCCACACCCTTTAATGCAGAAGCTTTGCCCCTCACTCCCCACCCCAAATTTATTGGACTGGCAAAAAAATGTTTTTTTTAAGATTTTGAATGAATAGTTAAATGAAGGTTTTATGTATAATTATGTAGTGGAATACTTAAATTCATATGAAAGAAGAAGACAGAGAATTTAAATAAATGGAGACCAATAGTATTTAATAATATTGAATATAAGATGTTTATGAAAATAATACAAAATAGATTTGAAACTAAAATGGAAAATATGGAAGATAGCATATATATTATAATGGGGAAGGTTTGTAAAGAATTATTAATGATAGTTAATGAAAATCATGACAGGAGACCTTAATAAGGCATTTGATACAATTGGACATACAATCATATGGGTAATAATGAAAGAATATAACATAAATGAGAAAGTTAATTAAGTAAAAAATACTTGTAAATACCTGGTTAAGCTAAGAGGTACATATTAAGAGTGGTATAAGATATTGATAATATGTGAAATAAATTTCAAAATGAAGGAGGCGTGGTATATAACACCTGAAGGGTTAAGAGTTACAGTTCTGTTAACATATGCATATAACATTATAATAATTGCAAAAAACAAAATTTGGATAAAAGAAGTAATACGTTACACAAATGAGTGTCTAGAGATGGTAGGGATGGCTTTAAATAAAGAGAAAAGTAAAGGTTTAGGTGATGTAGTAAAGACTGGCAGTGTATATTTTACTATGAATGAAATTTCTGTATTAGCTATAACATTTGGGAATAACAATTTAAGTAGAATTTAATGGAAAAATCATAGAAGAACTAAAGCAGCCATATCTTTTCTGGAGAACATATAAATCACCACTCAGAGAAACAGCTTATTTGATAAATTCAGCAGTGATGGGAAAAGAGCACATATAGCAAGTGTATTTATGTTGCCAACATTATTTGAAAAGGAATTGTTGCA
The DNA here is from genome assembly GCF_019279795.1 of Protopterus annectens. Taxonomy (NCBI): domain Eukaryota; kingdom Metazoa; phylum Chordata; order Ceratodontiformes; family Protopteridae; genus Protopterus; species Protopterus annectens. The sequence continues at coordinate 1,577,126,135 of NC_056741.1, read as the reverse complement.
GATATATTTTTTTCATTTATATGGGGTTCTAGATTAATCCCAGTAAAAAGAGAAATAAAGAAGGAGGGTTAGTTTAACTAACCCAGTAGTACAAGCTGCTTTATTAAATTTGTACAAAGTGTTAAAGTGGATGCATGAAAAAGATGAGAGATTGGTAGTAAAACTATAAAAATATAATTATGATAAATTTTGGGTTATGGTGAGAAAGAGTAAAATATTAAAATAGTGTATAAATGAAGAAATAAAGTGTTACCAAGAAACAATATTTTTGAGGAAAATAAAAATCTGTGATATAGAAAAGACAGAAAAGTATGGCATAAGAATGCACTGATAAACATTAATATGTGAAACCACTGGAAAATCTAACAGATGAGAAAAAGAAAATATGTCATATAAAAAGAAAAGCAATAGAATAAGTTTACATTGTCACGAAGAAAAAATTAAGGAATATATATTTTCGAAATGTAAAAGAGTGAAAGAGTTATGGGAAAACTATGAAAAAAGACTTCTGAAGATGTAAAAGAAGTGGCTAAAATAAACATGGATATGATTAAATATGGATATTATAAGAATAGAAGTAAAGTATATGTTAAAAGAATAGATAAAAAGTTTTTCTGTATTATATGGGTCATGTGGAATGAAAGAATGAATACAATTATATTCAATGGTAAAGGGATTTTAGCAACAATATTAATAAATCATATGGTGGTTATGGAAAAATGAGTGGGGGTTCTACTAGGGATGAAAATTTAGAATGATTGTAAAGGAAATTCTGGACATGTCTAAATAGATTTGGATATTTATATCATTGTACATATATGCATATTTGTAAATATGAAATATGCTGTAAATAAGAGTTATTTTTGTATATAAAGAACCCCAAATTTTTTCACAAGTGGGGGACAAAATTCAGTGTTTGACTTCCTGCTTCTGTTCTACATGGAGTAAGATTGAGGAGATGGTGGTGATAAGAACTTGTTGCCCTTGCAGCATAATTTTTCAACTACGGAGAAATGTGAGATGGAAGATGGGGAGAGCAATGTCTGTAAGAAGGTAGTCAAGCCTTCATTAGCAGAAGGAGTACCTGATGTAGATATTTTAAAGGCAATCAAGCCTTCAGGAATACTTTTTACTGAGGAAGGAGATGAGGGAGAGGGAATGAGTGAAGCTGGTTCAACCTTTACAGATTCTGAAACAGTTTTTCAAAAGATACTGTTTGAAGATGAAAGTAAGAGTCAGAGTGAATGTATTATTGCAACCCTCCAGTAAGGAGGGCTGCAGGATGCTTTATTGCAGGACTTAATGGTGCAGAGTGAATCAGACAGCAGAGGGGCAGCTTCATGTGTGGATATAATGGAAAGAGTGCAGGAAGAAAAAGTCAAATTGAGGAAAATTAAAATACAGAATTTATAAACAGATAAGAGGCATTAAAATAGGAAAACAACTAATGCTTTATAAAGACATTCAGTGGTTTGTGACAGTTTTAATACATTTATTTTAACCATTATACACAGAGTAATTCCAAAACTTAGAGGTGACACTAAAAATCTCCTAGAATACAAAGAGTTATGCTGGCAAATTAGGTTAAATGCCAGCCACCCACCAGGGTTGAATGATAATATTTATTAAAAAGTGTTTTAAAAATAAGATTTTTTAATATTTGAGACATAGATTTCTTAGGTGTTTCAGTATTTTAAAGTTTTATTTTGATTATTATTATTATTATTTTAATTGTGTTTTTAACACTACATATCTTAGCAACAGTTAATATGCTAATTGCTTTCATTAATTATTCAAAGGCATTGTAATGTGACTTGCTTAATCGTCATTACATGTGCTTTTAACTTTAAATAGCCATCCTACCTCGTTATTCAGTTTTACTCTGATAAAGTCCCATATCTAATTTTAGTAAGGGGCAAAAGTGCTTAGTGATAAAGTGGATTGTTTAACAGCTTGTTTTTACTTATTCTTTGCTGCCTGCCCCAGTATTGCCTGCAGATAAGCAGGGATTACCTTAGCAGCAGCATACTGTACCTTCTCTGTTATATGCTTCCCCGTTTCTTACAAATATCAACACTATGTATAAAACTAAACTAGCCTCCTGCTACTACAAAATAGTTGCATTTGCAACCAGCCAACCTTATAAAACACACAACTGCCTTGCATTAAAATAATTAAACTGGAATAAACATCCAAACCAGTTGACATACTCACAAATAATCATTTCACATAACCTATTTCTCACTCCAGACAAATCAACAACATTACAAAATACTCTACTCTACTGTTTACCCACTTGAGACCTTTACTTTAGTAATAAACTCTTACTATGCATTAATAACACATTAAGCACTGCTGGAGACTCTCTATGTTCGCATTATGCATCAAAACTCCAGAATGAAATTCCCACACAGTTAAAACAGATAGAAAACTTATATAGTTTCAAAACTTTCTTAAGTGAGCTTTACTCAGATTAATTTTCTCCACCTCTTGCAGCCTCTTTGCTACCTAGTCTTTATGCACCTCTGCATATGCTTACTTCCTAAGCTCTTAGTTTTCTTCCTTCTCTCACACTCCACCAATAACTAAAATTCTATCTCATAGGATCATAAGATCATAGGAAGTTACAAGGCTAATGGCTCTAGAGCCCTTACAAGTCTAGCCAAGTTCTCACACTTATTTCCATGATCAGCACCTATTACCCCTGTCCAAGAGGGACACAGGTGGTAGTTAAAGTAATCCTAAACCATGGTGTTTGGATGTACCTTGAAGACTCGATTAGATCAAAATAGGCAGAGTGGGTGTCCTGATTCATGGAGGGGGCCCTGTAGCTGGCAATGACTTGAATAGGTGTCTTACCATCAGTTAATTGCACTTGAAGTGTCTCCAGGGAATTATACTGTTTCACCAATCTGGAGGTGTCTTTATCTTTAATGAATAGTGATCCACCTCCTTCTTTAGTTTTCATGCCTTCAGTTTGAGGTCTGAATGTGTGGAAGGAGGTGGAACCCAGTATGGTTGGTGTGCTCTCCACAGCCTTGAACCAGGTCTCCATGATTGCCCAAATGTCTGTGTCTTCCAAGGTGAGGACAGCTTCCAGAGAGTGCAGCTTCATGCTAAGACTCCTAGAATTTAGCAGCATAACCTTGAGGTTGTTTTTAGATGGAGTTTTTATGCTGGGAATTTTGTCCTTGAGATACTTCCTAAAAAAGGCACTATGGGGGTGGCAAGAGCCTTTGCCTTAGCCAAAATCTCAAGGGTAACAGATGAAGACAATCTCTGGCAGAGCATTGAGGTCTGTCAATCATGTCATCCCAGGATGAAGATAGTGGATCCACATAGAATGATACCAGAAGCTAAACCAGTTACTGAAGTTAATAATTTTCTGTTTGAACTGAGGCATCATTCTAGGTGAAAGTAAAATGCTGCTTAAGGCTGATAGGTGTCTCTTCATATAGTCTGGAGAGATACATCTGAAATCGTTCACACCAACATGGACTATGACAGAGTCATAACAGTACCTGTTGTTGAGAGACTTGAGTTCACGTGTGACATGACTTATCCTGTCACCTGACAGACAGCTGACTGTGACCCTTTCCTTACCCAGCCTGGTGAGAGGGACATCAGTGTGTCTCATGATGGTATCACCTATGATTAATTTGTTTGATTCTGTGTTTTGCCTTAAAGGTTTGACCAGTGAGACACTAGTGCATGAGCTATTATATGCATTGTGTTCTACAGCTGAAGTATTATGAGTAGTGTGCTTGTGTTTGTGAGGTCTCTGGTGTTTAGGCATGATTCTGATGAGGACCTTTGCATATGTAGGTATGTTGATGTGAGTTTGGGTGGAGTAGGAAGTGAGGTGTGCATGCTGGCAACTTGCTCATTGTCATATGTACTGAATGACATGTGAGAGAGCATGGATTCAAGGTTCTTAATATAGTTATCTCTCACACATTGTGTGTGTGTGGACTAGGAGTAAATGGTTGTTGGTGAACATGAGGGAGTTGTTACACTGCCTCAGGATGCCCATTTCAACAATGCTGGCTGAAGAAACTGTAGGAAATTGTCCCTCTATAGTGATAGGTAAATATATATTATCAAGAAAAGAGGTCATACTTAGGAGGGGCTAGTGGGTGAGAGGTGTGTTAGTACCTCTGAGGCTAGGCTTAGTGTTCCACCTGACAGTAGAGCAAGGTTGCAAGAGACTTCTGGAGTACCACAAGCAAAGTGGTAAGGAAAAATTTAGCAAACAAAACATCTGCGTCGATAACCACCAATGGTAACCACTGTTGTATGGCAGTACATGATGGAGCACTACATGCAAACGCAAGGCTTAAATAAAACAAGAAAAATCCCCTTTTTAGCTCAAACCAGCCAATAAGAACACTCTCCCTTGGCTCTACCCCAATCCAATCACCCTCAATTAGATGGGACCCAGACATCACTTTCCTCACACAGTGATGCAGAAGGGCCTTCACTAACAAAGTTGGCTTGAAATTTAACAAAGGTGGCTTGAAATTGATGTTCAGAAGTTTCAAAACAGACCCAACAATAGCAAACCTGGAAGTTGGCAGTGCTACAGCTGAATTAGTACAGTGTACAGTAAAATGTGACAAAAATAGTTCAGACAATTCAGAGTGGAATGCAAATACAAATTAAAAGAGCATTATTAGAGCAAAAACAGTCACTTATAGTAAGTTGGAAGCAGCAATTCAACAGCATTTCCCAGCATAGAAGGGTGTAGGCCACACTCTTCTGCCACAAGAGTCTATAGACCACAAACACTCCTAATGTGAAACAACTGGTTTTGGTGCACAAGTGCTTAAACCAGAACTAAGACACTTCAGAGTAACAGACACAATATGCCTTCAACCAGCAATTTCCAGCTAGAAGAGTGTAGGTTATCCTCTGCTGCCACAAGAGTTTAGACCACAAATTCTCCAGAAGTAAAGTAACTGGTTTGGAACCCAAATGCTTACACCAGAATAAAGACACGTAGACTAACAGGCACAATAAGCCTTTACCGGCAATTCCCAGCTTAGAAGGGTGTAGGCTCTGTCCATTTATCTTCATATTCATTTCCATAATTTCTCTATTCAGTAATTGGACAATTTATCTTCATTTCTCTCTTTTTTATGTTAAAATGGGGTTCTGAAATGTAGCCCATGAGAGATTTCTTTGCGAGCTACAGAAGGCTGCAGCACCACTTCGCTGTAGAGAGATCCGGCTGAAAATCAGAATCGCTGCAGCTGTGTGCTAGGTCTAGAAAAATGGAACATCACTGCAATTCTTTAGGACAACTACCATAACTAAGGTTAATCTTATTTCAATATGTTTCCCCACTGCCTTTAGAATTCCTTTGTTAAGAGAGATCTGGCTGAAATGCACAATCGCTGCAGCTGTGCTCTAGGGCTAGTAACATGGAACATTGCGGCAAACCCTTAGGACAGCTACCATAACTAAGGCTGTTCTTACTTCAATACATTCCCCACTGCCTTTGAAATTCTTTTGTTAAAATTGCACAAAGGAATTGTAAAGGCAGTTGGGAAACATACTGAAATAAGAACAGCCTTAGTTACAGTAGCTGTCCTAAGGGATCATCATTATGTTTCATGTTTCCAGTCCTAGCATACAGCTGCAGCAATTCTGCTTTTAAGCAGGTTTTCTCTACAGTGAAGTGGTGCTGCAGCCTTCTTGTTTTAGTGATGTAGCTCAATGGGAAAATGTCTCGCAGGCTACACACTGGAACCTGTTAAAATCCTATTTTCATATAAGAAATATTTACATGATTTTGAAATATTTTTAAATAAGCTCACATATAGATGTTTTGACACAGCAATTATAAATGTACATCATGTGTAAATTAAATGTGGAGCTTTCTTCCCCAGGACTCCACTGAAAATGGCTTTCACCTAGTCAGATTTTTCTTGGTTCTCAACAACCAAGTAGCACAGATGGACAAGCTTAGCCTCATATGAAAGCTCTCAATTGCATGAACAAAATAATGCTGACAGTATGTGTGTAACTGGCGTGGTTGATGAGATACTGTATTTTGTTGACAAAATATTACAACTATAGTAGTTACCGTGTTTACTGTGACTTATAAAATCCATTTTAAGACCTGGAACCTAAAAAAAATAGTACTGCAACAAAAATAGCTTGTGCCGATGACTTTGCCATTTGCATTTCTTTAGTAACCTATATTTCCAGAGACACGAATATGTGTTTGAAATGTGCGGACATAATTTGATTGTAACAAAAGGTTTAGGCTCCGCCCATTGAAGCTACACTGCAAACTTGCAGAGCTCCATTGTAGGGAAAGAGCTAAAACAACTACATAAGTTACACTAAAGGTGTCATAATGGCTCAGTAGTGTGATGCATACCTGTCAAGTGCACCTTAATCTGAGGAACACACCTAATTTGGGGTTTTAAAAAGTTCATGTTCCTCGAAGTTCTAAATTGAAAGGGTCTGTCACACATTCAGTGTTAGGAATTTTTTAACAGATATCCATGATAAATAAAAATAAATAATATTAATTCCTTAAAAATTTTTTTATAAGTAAAACCAGCATATTTTGTCAATCGTATGACCTTCTTAGCAAAATTTGTTAGTAAACCATCAGTATGTGTTCCACATTTGTTCCAAATTATGAGGGCTAGTGCTCCTCATTTTGGAGATGGAAGGTTGAGTGCTGTGGTATGATGATTTACTCAGAACTGAAGCATCTGGGGGCTTAAAACCATCTTGCGTTCAATGCTTGTGTGCAGTTTTATGTACTGTCCTATCTGTGTGGATTCTCTCAGTGTATATTGATTTCCTCACTCCTAACATAAATAAGCTGGTTGACTGGTTATATTCAATACTCGCTCTCTTTCTCTCTTTATATATATATATATATATATATATATATATATATATATATATATATATATATATATATATATCTATATATATATATGTTGCACTTACCTTACTCACTCGCAAAAAGTATATATATATATATATATATATATATATATATATATATACACACACACACACACACACACACACACACACACACACACACACACACGCACACACACACACACACACATATATATATATATATATATATGTGTGTGTGTGTGTCTTGTTCTTACCTTAAATGTCTATATATGTACTTAACAAGGGTTCCTATCAAATGACCAAAGATGCATTTCGTCGAATGCGTTTTGGTCGAACTTGAAATGTCAAAAAGGCAAAATGACGAAGCTGCATATAAGCGAATTCTTTCCCTGGGAAAGAAGTCGCTTGGCCGCTTGAGTCATTTTGCCATTTTCAGCACTGTAGTGCGATCTCGGAGTTGGTATATTTAAGTAGTAGGGGCGTGGGTGGCAAAGCCCCCCACTTTATGCAATGTTGTAATGTCTTATTTTTTTTTTTTTTTTTTTTGGGGAAGAGCGATTTTTTTTCCATGGGAAAAAAAATCACTGTTCTGGTTGTTCGATGTTTTGTGAATTTGAAGTTCGATATAACAACGTTGAATCATTCCATCGTTCGTTGTTATAATATAGACCCACTTAACAATATAAGTGTTGTACTTAACATATATATACGCATGCATATATGTGCGTTGGATATATACTTGTACCTTGCCCTTGTGTACTTGGTCAAGTTATTCTTGTGGGCAATAGTACTGTCATGGCAGGCATAGCCAGATACTCTCCTACAGAACTTCTTGCATCAGTCTTGAATAATGAAGTTCCTGTTTAAGCACTTTTAGGATGAAAGCACTTATACCTGTGCATATTAAAGTGGATTTTTGGATTTTACAGTTGTTTCCTGCCTTTTGTGACTTCTATACATATCCTCTGAATATCCTTTCACTTAACAATTCTACACATATCCCCTGCATATCCTTCCATTTAACTGTTCCACACATATCCTCGGCATATCCTTCCACTGAACAGTTTTACATTTATCTTCATTATACCCTTCCATGTCACAGTTTTACACATATCCTTCCACAAAACTTTTCTACACATATCCTGTGCATATCATTTTACATAAGTGTTGCGCACATATCCTATGTATATCTATACACTTAACACTTCTGTAGATATCCTATGCATATCCTTCCACTTAACCCTTCTGCAGACATCCTATGCATATCCTTCCACTTAACACTGCACATCCTTCCACTTACCACTTCTGCAGATATCCTGTGCATATACTTCCACTTAACACTTATGCACATATTCTGTGCATATCTTTCCACATAACAGTTCTGCACATGTCCTCTGCCTATTTTTCCATGTAACAGTTCTACACATATCCTCTGCACATCCTTCTACATAATAGTTCTACACATATCCTCTACATATCCTTCCATGTAACACTTCTGTAGCTATCCTTTCACATCCTTCTCCACTTGGAACACCGTTCGTCATATCAGCATTACCCAGCCTCTTAAAAGGTCAGCACGCATTCCTATCACACTTCTCCTGTACAGATATACCCCATTCCTGACATGTCAGCTAGACTTTCAACCCAGGATATTGGAAATCTAAGTTATGTAGCTTAATTACAGAATGCAAGATAAAAAACAAACGGAGGTATGGACACACAGCAACAATGCAGCAAAGTTCAGGAAAATAAACGTTTTAATGCAGGTTTAAAATCGGTAGGTGGTTTTACACTACAGGCGTGCTTCATCAGATGATAAAACAGACTGACAACAGCTGATTTTTATCTAGAACACAATCACATAGTAATCAAAACAGCAGCAATCACATTTTGAAACATTTAAAAATCATTTAACATTTTTAGGAAGGATCTTTCCCTTCAATACTGGTCTTAAAGAAGCCCTGTCATTAATGCTAGGGAACCTATCTGCCTGTAGCCTAATAATCCAAGATAATTCACTTTGTTCTGTAAAATTCCTCAACTCACCTCCCCTTTCATTCACTCTTATTTCTCTAAGACCCTAAAACTAAGGACATGTTCCACTCCAGACTCTATAGTATATTTAGCTATGGCACTCTTAAAATCTCTAACCCTTGTGCTGTATAGATGTTCCATAATAGGTTCATAGGTTCATAGGTAGGTACTAGGCTACTGACCCTAGGGCCTATACAAGCCTAGCCAAAAAGGTACCCTGGCTTTCGCCACCCAAGAAAAGTATTTTCCTGTGCCCCTGTCAAGCAGAACCACAGAAGTGATCCCCGGGGTGAATTTCCTATTACTCATCCAGTCATCAAGATTTTTCTTGAACAGTGTTACTGAGGAGCTCTGTTTGACAAAGATAGGTAGTCTGTTCCAGAGTATGGGAAGTCTCTGGGACAGGAATCTATCCCTCCAGCATGTTCTGTTTAATGTGGTGACAAGGTTTAGATCCCTAGAGCATGTAGCTCAGAGGGATTGGGACTCCTTTAAGTGTAGCATGTCCAACAGCTCTGGGTTTGACATAGCTTTGTATGTTAGGCAGAGATCGCCTCTGAGTAGATGATATGCGACGGAGTAAAGCTGGAGTTTTTTTAGACGGTCTGCGTAAGGCATCTGTTTGAGGCCAGTAATCCTCTTTGTGAGGTATTTTTGTGGCCTTTCCAGTTGTTGTAGATGTCTTGTGAGGTACATACCAAAAGGGGTATTGTACTCTATAATGGGTCTAATGAGTGATGAGTAGAGGGGAACAATGACCTCTTTTTTTCTGGATGAGAAACCTTTTGTGGTGAGGTGTGCCACGTAGAAGGATTTCCTGACTACTGTGGTGATGTGATTATCAAAGGAGAGACTACTGTCCATCTGTGTCCCAAGGTCTCTTATCACACTTTCAGTGTTAAGTAGACTACCACCTATGTGGTAGTTCATGGGTACAGAGTTTTTACCAAAGGCGATGACAATGCACTTTTTGGCATTGAGCTTGAGACCATGTCTTTGACACCAGGCATCTGTCTCAGTGAGGCCCTTTTGTAGGATGTCCACATCGTTAGGAGTTTCAATTATGGCTCCTAGTTTGCAGTCATCTGTGAATTTAGTTAGCCAAAGACCTTCTGTGTTAGCCTGTACTTCAGAGAAGTAGATACCAAACAGGAGAACACCCAGGACCTACTTGTCACTGGTCTGAAGTCTGATTTGGAGTCTGCTAGTTTCACGGTGTGGGTTCTGTCAGTAAGCCACTTGGCAACCCATCTTGTGACATAGGGATTTATACCTAGTTTAGTGAGTTTATCTATAATTCCAGAGTGGGGGATGGTGTTGATCGCTTTGGCGAGATCTAGATAGGCTGTGTGAACCACCTTACCCTCATCTATGGCTTTGTTGACTACTTCAAAGAAGTCTATCAGGTTTAGGAGACATGATCTGCCTTTTACAATGCCAAAGTGTGTGGGGTCCAGAATTTGGAGATCTCCAATGTCTTTGTTTATGAGTTCCATGATGATACGTTCCATGGCCTTGCAGATGAGGCTCGTCAGGCTAATGGGGCGGTAGTTCCCAGGGTCTGTTGTGGCCCCCCCTTTGTGGAGTGGGATAACTGTCATGGTGTGCCATTCAATGGGCACAAAGCCTGAGGTGAGTCTAAGACTGAACATGGTACTTAGGTGGGGTGCCAGTTCATTCTGTAGTTCATGTAGAAGGCAGCCTGGGATGTTATCAGGTCCCATGGATGTTGTGTTCTTGCCTTTGGAGAGTGAAGTTTTTACCTGTGCAGCCGTGATTACAGGAACTTTGCATTCTTCCGGTATAAAGATGGGCCCTTTAGGGGGTGAGAGGGGGGTAAAGTTAGCACTGAACCTATCTGCCCGGATGTTGGCAATATCAGTTGGTTCTGTATATTTAGTGTCATTGTGCTGTAACTCAGAGCAGATCTGAATGTTGCCATTGAGATTTTTGACATAGCTATAGAATGCTTTGTGATTGTCTTTAGAATCAGTGGCAATTTTGTTTTCATAACAAGCTTTGGAGGATTTTGTGAGGGATCTCAGCTTCTTACGGAGGCTGACCAGGGAGTTCCTCCATTTGTGGGATTTTACTCTTTTTTGCAACAGTTTCTTTCTTTTGTTGTAGAGTTTGTTTATGGCAGAAGACCACCAGATTGGCTTCATTTTTTTGGAGGATAGCATCTTGGTTCTGTTAGGGATATAACGATCCATGCACTCATGTAAGTGCTTATAAAGTGCATTTGTGTAGGATTCAGCAGTCGTACCTCTATTGTCCATCTGCATGGGTGTTGTGAAGTTTTCCACTTCTGTCTTAAGAAGTGTGAAGTTGGCTTTGTAGAAATTTTTTATGGTTGTTTTCCTAATGGGGGGGTGGAAGCGGGATGTGGATGTCTAGAGTGATTAGCTTGTGGTTGGATCTGACCAACGAGGAGCTGGCCTCTGGTGTGGAACACCGGTCACCCATGTTGGTGATGATCAGGTCTAGGATATTGCTGCCCCTGGTGGGGGTGTGGATAAATTGATCCAAAGCATTGGAATTGATGATTTCCAGAAAACGTTGAGCAAAAGAGTTGGTACATGAGTAGATTTTCCAGTTAATGGTAGGGTATTTGATATCACCCATTATTAGAGTGTTGGGTTGTACCTTAATATTTTCCAGTGTATCAAGAAAAGAGGAGTGAGAATCCTGGTGCATGGTGGGGGGTCTTTAGCAAGCTACAATCTGGACTGAGGTTTTGCCCAGAGTTAGTTGAACTTGGATAATCTCGGATGCATTATGCTGAGCAACTAGCTTGGAGGTGTGGATATCCTTAATGAATATGGACACGCCTCCACCTTTAGTGTTTCGGTCCGGGTTTGGTGGCCGAAAAGTGTGGTATGAATTATAGCCTGGTAATGCAGGGGTGCTCTCTGGAGCTTTGAACCAGGTCTTTGTCACTGCACAGATGTCAATGTTCTCCATTTTAAGGAGTCCCTCGAGTGAGTGCATTTTGAGGTTTAGACTTCTAGCATTGAGTAGCATTACCCTCAGATTTTGCTTGCTTGTACCTGTTATGGGGGTGAATTTGTCATTTGAACCTTGCCTAAAAAAAGCACTATAGGGGTGGCAAGAGCCTTTGCCAGTATACGCAATCCCAAGGGCGACAGGTGCAGGCCATCTCTGGCAAAGCAGCGTGGTCTGTCGATCATGTCATCCCAGGCAGACAGATACTGGATTCCCTTAGAATGACACCAGAAGCTTAGCCAATTGTTAAAGTCAATCATTTTGTCCTTGTACTGTGGTGTCATTCTGGATGATGGCAGGATGCAACTCAGGGCTAGGGTCATACCGGCCTGGGCTACAAGATTGGAGAGCTCCTCCATGTCTCTTTTCATGTAGTCCAGGGAGGTATGTCTCAGGTCATTTACACCAACATGGACAATGCCAGAGTCATATTTGTACTTGTTGTGGAGTGACCTGAGTGCGTGCATTATGTGGCGGATCCTGGCACCTGACAGGTGTCAGGTGTTCTTTTATGGAGCGGTTAGTCTGCACAACAAAGAAACTTAAGCAGGGCCCACAGACTACTAAATAAATAACATCTCTTGTGTCACAACTAGCTCTGGTTTCCAAAAAATATTCCTGTCCTATGTGGAGATGTATGAAACTATTTGTCTCTTCTATGTAGGGACAATAACATTCCTTTACCTACTTCACGTATGGAAGTATCCTGTCTATTATTCCTGTAGCATAATTGTCTCTTTAAGGACTATTTCTTCCTAAAAATAAACTCAGGTTGATCACCCATCAAGTTCCTAATCGGATCATCAGTAGAAATATGTATAATGTACAAGACATAAAATTTCAGATCCATTAAAACTATTATCTCACCCTTATCTGCTGGCTTGATAACCAACTCTAAATCATTGCTTAGTGTATTCAGCGCTCTTGTTTCAGATTTACTTAGATTGCAAAAACCCTTGTTACATTTTTTCTAAATAAGTAGCATTATACAAATGCATCTCACATTTTTTACAAAACACTTCTAACGTAGGATGCACTGATGGTTGATATAATCTTCGTCTCTTAAAACTTACATTATTACTGTCATTGCCATTAAACATAACTTTTAACATAACATTGTATACATACATTTTTACTTCCACTATCATTTCACTAACATCTGGCTTTTGAGCAGGGATAAAAGAAAGTCCTCAAATTGGTTTGTTCCTAGATGTCAATGCTGTTTTCAGGATTAATTTAAGTCTTCTAAAGTATTCCTTACTAAGTTTTATTCACATTTGTTCATGTTTTATTGTTGATATTTCATCAATTCTCAAATATTTATACACTCCCTCTTGCTCAAGATCTTTTATATTATATTCTTATCCCAAACTGTTTTCTTGGTGCTGCAGTTTTCCTGCTGTAAAGGTCGCTTTCACACATTTATCAAGACCAAACGACATTCTTATATCATCTGAAAAAGTTTTGACAACTTGCAGTTGTGCTTTCAGTTCCTCATCTGATGAGCTATACAGTTTTAAATCATTGACAAAGAGAAGATGAGAAGTCTTTACACTTTGTTGTTTTCTAGGGGCCAATTTATAGCCATGGCCGAAGCTGTTAAGTAGACAACCTAATGGATTAAGGGCACGGCAGAATAGCAGTGGTGACAGACAGTCACCCTGGAATATCCTTCTTTGAATTTTCATCCCCGGAATAATAATTTGCCCTTTATCATGGCTTAATTGCAAAGTGGTCTGCCACTGTTTCATGGTCACTGTAATGTAGTCGATCAGTGTAGGGTGTATTTTATACATTTTTAAGCACACTTTTATCCATGAATGTGGGATACTATCAAATGCATTTTTATAGTCAATCCATGCCATCCTTTTTTACAGTTCTGCACTATGACATTATTTAACGACAAATGATCCTTTGCTCCATATAACTTTCTTCTGTTATTTTGTTCTTCTGCTATAATTGAGTTTTCTTCTAAATGAATATAAACTCTGTCAGCATCAATTCCCATGTATATTTTCTACATCATTGGAAGGCAAGTTATTGATCTATAATTTTTAGGGTAGCTTGCAGGGTCACTCTTAATTAGGAGTATTATTTTTCTTGTTGTTAGCCAGGTTGGTATCTGGGGTGCGCATATAAATAGTTTTTACTCATAGCTAAATCTTCGTGCAAAGATGTTAATACTTTTAACCAGAAGTTAAGTGCTGCATCTGGGCCTGGGGTTTTCCAATTGGTGGCTTTTATTAACTTTGTATCAATCTCTCTGGCTGTTATTTCATCCCATTTCATATCCTGTACCTTTAAACTTCTTATTCTTTCCTTTGCTTCTTCTAGCCATTTAGCATCTCTGTTATGTTCCACAGGGTCTTCATAAATACTTCTCCAAAATGTATCTATTTCTTCTTTTTTATAGTGGTCTTTCAATTCCTTTTACATTATTTCCCAACTCTATAGAACTTTTTTGGGTCATCAGTAAATTGCTTATTTTGTACTTTTCCTTTATATTTATCTATGTATCTTCTTAAGTTTTTCTGTCTGGGCTGAGATTTTTTGCTTATTTGCGATAATGCATGATAGATCCTGCTCTGTTCTAATACTGCACATTTCTTTTATTATGTCTTTCTTAGTATTTCTGTTGATCTGTTCCTTCCTCTATATTCTTCTGACAGTGACACTTCTTGTCTTAATTGCTTTATAGTTTTCTCTATCCGATATCTCCATGATGGTATTCGAATTTTCCCCTTCCTTTCCCTCACTATCATGTGTACTTGTGGTAGAACTTCATCAGTTATTAATTTAGCTGCACAGTAATATATCCTATTTACTTCTGTTATATTGCATGGATCTCTATGGACTGTCCTAATTACTGTGTTCATTTGTTTTATCAAACTTCTGACTTTTTGGGTTTTATTGACTTTCTGCAGTCTGTTCTTTTCATTCATCTTAATGTCTATCATTCTCTATTAACTCAAGCAACTCTTCTCTTAGCTCATTTTTTTCTAAACTGAGGGCACATTTTTTATTTTCCATTTCCTGCGGGCATTCTATAGAAAGTTCTGCAGCATCTTCCTGTGGCACATTCTCTTCAGTTTCATCCTTTGCCATCCATTGCTCTGTCATAGGGGAACTCACTGGCCTATCACTCTTCAACATTGACTGCATCAGAGTTTCCACAGTTTCCTTTTCCTTCCCTTACTGACCAGCTTCAAGTGAACATTTATACTGATTTCCTGTGGAAGACTCCAAAATATCTTCATATGGCATCTAACCAATTGTTTCCCGTTCCACTGGTTTCTTCTTCCTGTTTGACATGGTAAATGCATATGAAGTAACTTTGCAACACTTTTCAAGCGTTTCAACTGCATCCAGATCCAGCCAAGCTAAGATAAGAATGTTTTCTTGAATGACTGCACTTGTACATGCTTTATACAGTGATCACTACTTTCTTGAGCATTTTTTAAAGCAAAAAGCAAGCAGTGTCTTTTGGCTTTTCCCGGTTAGGGGTTGCCACAGTGGATCACCAATGCTCTAATGATTGGCAGTGTCTTTTTTTTTTACGGTGCCGAGTTGCCAGCCCGATGCCCAACCTTCAAGGAAGGCATGCACACACCCATTTTTTAAAGCATTTATTTAATTTTGTTTCTCTGTTTGCTGGCTTTGATAGTTATGTTTGCCTCTAAATCACCTTGCAGAAGGCTGAATTAGCCAGGGGCTTAGTTGTTTGGTAATTGTTTGTTGTTTAATTTGCTCTTGAGAGTTGCTTTTGTTGTGTTTAACTGAACTCTTTGAGATGGTAATCACTATATGGAACTCAAAGTGTTGTTGTTTATTGGCTAGAGGGCATAGGACTCGGTATTCACTCTTTTCCCTCTGCTTTAAATCAGGCAAGTTCAAACGAAGCTGCCCACAGAGCAGTGGCAGTTAGTGTCCTGTATAGTAGCAAACACCTAGACAGTAAAATTTCCCTATAAAGTTAGAATTTTGTCCAAACCTGATAAACAGCATGGGATTGTGTGGAATTAGAGCAGTTAGCCTGCACATGAAATAGCACTACCATATCCTGGCACTACATATCATCTTGCCCTTAATCCCAGAAAGTACACTAGGAGACCCCTGTTAAAACCCAGTCCTTCATCCTAAATAGCCCACCCTATTACAGGACTGGACAACATCAATATGCAATTTTCAATTGTCTGTGTAGCCATCTTGGTAAATTTGGGCATCCTAAGGCAATGTAACCATTGTCTCATGTTCTCAGACAACCAGTTAATCATTAAAGAAAATAGCACAGTATGCGAGAGATGTAAATACACAACTTTCTTAGAGGCAAAATCCTTGCATACAAATGAGGTTGTCAGGAAAACCCACACTACCTCCCTCACACACATCACTCACCACACACACACATGCGCGCGTGCGCACACACACACACACACACACACACACACACACACACACACACACACACACACACACACACACACACACACACACACACACACACACACACACACACACACACACACACACACACACACACACACACACACACACACACATATTTCTTATGCTCAGGCACTTAAAAGAAACCTTCTGAAATTTCAAAGATCTCCAAAGCCACCTAACGCCAACACTGCCCCTCAGCAATCACTAAAACACACACCAAATGCAACACCAAACATCTCACATAAACCTATACCCAATGTTCTCCCAAGAACAAAGTCCATAAAACAAGCATATACTTTACCTAATACTCTTGCCAATGAGGACTTCATTGCACAGCCAACAGATGCCCCATTCACCAGATTAGACTAGGAGAAGATAATGAGTAATTACCTGTTTGGAGCAAGGATCCAAAATATCACACAAATACTCAAAGTCACTGCACTCCAGGTACTAATATGATTCTGTCATAATCCATGTGGGTGTAAATGGCCTGAGACACATCACACTAGGCTATATGAAAAAAGACATAACGGATCTCTCAGAATAGGTGTCACAGATAGATATGAGCCTTGCATTGAGCAGTAGTCTACATTCACCAGGGATGATGCCACAGTATGAGCATAAAATGATTGATTTTTATCACTGGTGTCACTCCAGGGGATCCAGTATCTGTCAGCATGGGAGGACATGGTCAACAAACCATGTTGTATTGCCCCCTTTACTTTTGGATATTGGCTAAAATTTTATCCACCATCTTACAGCCTTTTTAGGGAATGCTAAAAAGACAAATCTACCAAAATAGAGAAAAAGTCTCCAAGCAACCTTAAGGTTTTACTGCTCAGTGCTAGGAGCCTTAACAAAAAAAACTCCACACTCTTCAAGCCCTCCTCACTCTGGAGATTGTAGATATCTGTGCCATGACAAATACTTGGTTTAAAGCCATATAAAGTACTCAGGCAGTGCAAGGCTACATAGCTTTCCATAAATTTATACCAACAACAGAACAGACTGGGGCCAAATGTGGAGGTGTCGAGATCTATGTTAGTAACAAACATACATCTATGTTGGTTAAACAATATGATACCATGGAGCTCACCCATGTGCAAATCACCATAGATAAGGTGCTTCATCGTATTATGGCTAGCTACAGGTCACTATCTATGCTCCTAGAGTCTCCCAACTCTTACCTAAGCCTAGTAGATGTACTTTCCATCCAAACAAATGCCCTATTCATGGATGATGTTAAATACCACTATATAGACTGGAAAACTTATACTGCCTCAGATTTACAGGCACAGTGCTTCCTGGATTTTATCAGCACAAACTCCCTGGAAAAGATAGTACATGCTCCAACCAGAAGATCATACATACTGGATCGGGTGCTCACCAACATGAGAGAACATTGTACTCCCCACCCCCACCCTACCTGCATCACATCCTCACTAGTGAGGTCAGATTACAAAGCTGTCTCCTTTGAAGTAAAAAGTCAAGCCAGAAAAGCCAGCTAAACCAGTAATATGAACTATTCTAAGACAAACTACATACTATTGAGTGGCATTTCTTTTTCAAAATTCAAGGCTCCTGCTTACCCAGAGACTATAGCTTCCTATACAGAATTATTCACAGAGTTCCTGTACAAATATTAATGGCTGCATAGAGGCTGCCATACCTACCAGAAGTAAACAAAAAACAAACACTAAAAACAACCCCACTGGTGGAATCTTCACCTAAACAGGGTATACAGGGTATTTAATAAAAGAAGAAAACTCATGATCAAAATCAGGAAGAGCAACTCCCTTAAAGACAAGTGCTCTCTTATACAACTAAACAAGAACTTAAGAGGTTAAATTAAGTCCAACAAGGCCATCAACAAGCTCAGGATACTAACACAGGCTTAGGACAATCACAAGGCCTTCGTCATCTTTGTCCACAACCTTAAAAGTAACAAATAACAGTATGCTGAACTGGTGGTGAATGGTACCACCTTCACAGATCAGTCTGACATAGCAAAACTATTGGTTGATAAATTCAACTAAAACTTCATCCCAACTCTTCCCCAGCTCCAGCAGGTAAAATCACCCCAAAATACTACCCCCAACTATCAGCAGGGACCAGGTGCTGGCAGCACTCGCTAAAGCCAAGATCACCTCATCCATGGTTCCAGCAAAATCCCCAGTTACCTCCTGAACAATCTAAACATGACCTATCAGGACCACTTGAGACACTTCAAATATAGCCTGGAAATAGGCATTATTCTAATTGAATGGGGGACTGCAACAATCATTCCCCTCACATGAGTAGAGCATCAACTGACCCAGGGAACTCCAAACCCATCAGTCTAACAAGTCTAATGAATGCAAATTAGGAGCTGTCACTGAATCCCCCACTGACACGGATGTTCTCCAGGAAGAGATGACACAGACAAACAACTGGTGTCAGAGTCATGGACTAACACTAAATGCCAAGAAATGCATAATAGTATGCTTTAGGAAGTCATCCACCCCTGTTAACCATCATATTAGCAATACACCCCAAGTGCTGACCCAGTAGTCAGAGACTTTGAGGACACACATAGACAGTAATCTAGCCTTTGATCATCATGTGTCTACAGTAGTGGGGAAATCATTCTATGTTGTGCAACTGCAAAGGTATGGCATCTAGATCCAAAGAAGTCATTGTTCCACTGTATTTGGCATTCATACAACCTATCATTGAGTACAATTCCCTCTTTGGTATGTACCTAACCAGGCATATCCAACAACTGGATCATTGACAAAGGTTCTTCACTAAAAGAATACAGGGCATAACTAACATGTCCTGTGCATGTCAACTCAAAGCCCTATCCCTGTATTCTGTCTCCTACAGGCTTTTGAGGGGAGATCAATGCCTGGCATACAGGGCATTGCCAGACACCACTCCGATGGTCCTCCTGCATATCCACAAAACAAACAGCCTCAGAATTACCTGTTGTAAAGACTTAAACCTTGCCTGTGATATAAATAGGAACCTGCTGGAAAGACAGGTATGTATCCCAGCGACTACTCCTTCTCTAGAACAGGCTCCTCATCAATGTGAAGCAGAGTTCCTCCCTAACCCAATTCAAGTGCAACTTAGACAACTGGATGGGGAATAGGAAATTCATCCTTGGTTTGGCACCTATGTCTCTAATGGACGCAGGCAGCCTGTAAATGTTTCATCTCACAGGCCTCTGCTTGTAAATGTTTCATATCCCCAGCCCCTGCTTACACTTATCAAGGGTACCAGCACTTGTCAGAGATTTGGGATGCAAAGCTAGGCTTATAAAGGCCCTTGTGGTTGTTAGCCTAGTAAACACCTATGAACCTATGAATCTATAATACACAAAGCTATGGACAGAATTATTATGGAAATGATAAATAAGAATATTGGCAACCTTCAGACACTGGACCTATCCTAATTTTGCTTTGTTATGGGAGGGTCATGTCTACTTAACCTGGCAAACTTTTTTGGGAGGGTAATCAAGGCAATGGACAAGGATAAAATAGTGCATATTGTGTATCCTAACCTAGTATTAAATACAGTACCCCACTTAGGCATTGTTGAAAAGCTCTCTAAGCTAGGCATAAATCCCTACATAGCTTACTGGATTACCAGCCGACTCACAGAAAGGACATAAGAATTCCGGATCAGTGAGACCGCCTCCACCAAGAGACAAGTTGCCAGTAGAATACCCTACGACTCCATGCTGGGGCTGCTCCTGTTTGGCATCTATGTTTTGGAAGTCAAGACTAAAGTTCAAGGCCTCTGACTTAACAAGTTCTCAGGTGAATGTAATTTGGGAGCTATTATAGATTTCCCCAAGACACTAACATCTTGCAAAAGAGTGTTAACACAGACAAATGGTTGATGCCAAAGCCATAGCCTAAAACTCAATACCAAAAAGTGCATTATAATGCCCTTTGCTAAACTGCCAATCCAAGTTAATTACTCCATCAATAAAACACCCCTAAGAGTCTACCCAGCAGCAAGTGATCTGAAACATATGTAGAAAGCAATCTGAATTTTGACCAACATGTAGCTAAGATAGAAAGAAAATAATTCTATGTTGCCC
The DNA here is from genome assembly GCF_019279795.1 of Protopterus annectens. Classification (NCBI taxonomy): domain Eukaryota; kingdom Metazoa; phylum Chordata; order Ceratodontiformes; family Protopteridae; genus Protopterus; species Protopterus annectens. The sequence continues at coordinate 1,577,105,665 of NC_056741.1, read as the reverse complement.
AGCTTATAGGTAAGCGTATGGCATCCAGGTCCATAGAAGCTATAGTACCTCTCTACTTGGCCCTTAATAGACTTATCATTGAATATAATACCTCCTTTGGCTTGTATTTAACCAGATACTTGCAACATTTGGAACACGCACAAAAGTTTCTAACCAGAAGAATTAGGAGATGAATACCCTGTCCTACATTGATCACCTAAAGGCTATGTCTCTGTATCCAGTCTCCTACAAGCTGCTGAGTGGGGATCTTTGTCTGGCTTACAGAACTTCCTCATACCCAGTCATGATGTATCTGTTGCACGTGTACAAACTAAATAGCACCAGAAACACGTGATCCTGGGATCTGAACTTTTCTTGTGACATAAACAGAACATGCAGGATTGTCAGATATGTGTCCCGAGTGATACCTGCAGTAATGGAATAGGCTCCCCATAATTGTAAAACAGAGTTCAACCCTTCTTATCTAACATGTTAATTCTATATATTTTTGAACAAAGCAAGCAGTTATACCTGAGTACACTAAGGTGAATATATGTAATTTCCTGTCTGATCTGTAATTGTGATTGGTAATAGATTTTGTTTATTCTGGGTGAGAATGTATATAAGGACTCTGATGATGTCCTTTACTGTATGGATGAAAGCACTAAGTCTTCATGGTTTTCACCATTTTTATTGTTTTAAGTGAACAATAAATTTTGGTTGAGTGGAAAGCGCTTGTGATTATTTCTGTTTTTTCGTTTTAATTACGTATTGTATTGAGTTGTCACGGTTACTAGTTTTATTTGATCTGAAACTCTATATAGGTAAACCAAGTGACTTTTTTTCTGGCCAGGTAAATGTATATAAGAAAATGAAGTAAGGTGTTTTATGACTGTACACTGTCAGACATAGTAACTGTATAAAGGTGAAAAAATGAAAGGCATAATACTGTGAAGGTGGGATGCATCCTTTCTGACTCAGTCACTGCTGATATGGTAAAGGTGTTTCAGTTTTTATTTGAACCTGGAATTATATAGAAGGAATGAAGCAAGGTGTTACATCAAGGGGCAGTGTGGTATAGTGCTATACCAAGGAACATTATGGTGATGGTGATCTGTCTCTTATATGACCAAGTAATTATATACAGGGGGACTTCGTAGAGTGCTACACCAAGGAGCAGTATGGTGATGGTGATCTGTCTCTTATATGACCAGGTAATTATATACATGGAGACTTAGTAGAGTGTTATACCAAGGAGCAGTATGGCAAAGATGGCTTTTGCAATATACAGGGGAACAAAGCTATATTATGTATATATGTGTATGTGTGTGTGTGTGTGTGTGTGTGTGTGTGTGTGTGTGTGTGTGTGTGTGTGTGTGTGTGTGTGTGTGTGTGTATGTGTGTGTGTGTGTGTGTGTGTATGTGTGTGTGTGTATATATATATATATATATATATATATATATATATGGATCTACTTCACAATGTCGAAATTTCAGAATGCTGACAGCCATATGGCCGACACCATATGACCGACATCCAAAATCTTGACATTGTAAGTAGACCATATAAAAGGAAAATAAAATTTCCTTTCAACTGCTAGCAGGGGTCTACGCTCTCTGCACCCCCCTGGGGGACTCCACCCCCTGTAACTTTAATATACCAACTGTGAGATCACACTACAGTGCAATAATGGAAATCTTTCCATTACGCATTATAGTGAGATGCCGGTTCTGCATTGTCAGCATTCCGAATGTTGATCATATGGTGTCAGCCATATGGTTGTCGGCATTCTGGAGTGTCGGTAATGTCAGGTAGACCCATATATATATATATATATATATATATATATATATATATATGTATATATATATATATATATATATATATATATATATATATATATATATATATATATATATACATGTATATATATATATATATATACATGTATATATATATATATACATGTACATATATATATATATATATATATATATATATATATATATATATACATGTATATAACATCTATATATCAAAATGCAGTATGGTGCATGTGGGCCACTTTCTATACGACCCAATAAATTAATATAGGGGAACCAAGCAAGAAGTTAATCCACGGTGCAGTATGATGAAGGTGTTTCACTTTCTATCTGACCCAGTAATTGCCTATAAAAAAGCACAGTAAGATGATATAGCAAGGTACAGTATGGTGAAGGTGGGCTACTTCCAGTATGACACAGTAACTGTATACAAGGGAACAATATAAGATGTTATACCTGGGTACAGTATGGTTACAGTGGCTACTTCCTGTTTGGCTCAGTATTTGCATAAAAGGAAAGGAAGGAAGCTTGTCCCATAGCTCCAGTTTTATTTATTTTTGGAATACATTTCTTAATCTGCTGGGGTGGGGGGTGGGTCAATTAACTCTGAGAATCCAGAAAATGTAGATGTTAATAATAAGAGGAATTTACATTTTTTTGATGCTTGTCTGGTTTTGTTTCATTGGGCCAATATCCACAGTACCCAACATCTTGTAGGCTTTACAGTGGTATGGAGACGTGGTGTGACATAAACTAATTATGCAGAAATGTGTACTTCTGGTGCTACATCATATTTCTTCCTCTGATTTGAAACTTAAATTCCTCTTTAAGTAGTTTAAGAGGGACTTTCCCTGTTTGTAAGTGAGGGTAACACACTTCCATGGAAGAATGTAAGATCTAAATATAGCTCTGATGAGGATATTAACAGCAGCATATCAAATCAGATGAAGAAGGTTCCGCTGCAAATGGAGACAAAGTTATTAGTCATGCAAAAGATAAGGATAAGTGTGATCCTATTTCATAAATGAGGCTGTACTTATATCCATTGAATCTTTAAAGGTGCTGCACAACACTGTCGAACAGTGATAATTTTTCTTGAGGTAAAATGAGGCTTGCATGAAGGGACTTAATTGTTTAAGTCCCTGTATGCAAGCCTCCTCCTTACCTGGAGAAAATTTGTTCTTGTTATATAAAGTTATGATCCAAAGTAAGAAGGTATATCTGGCAGGTATATTTCTAGGCCATATTGCCTCCTGTAGAAGTGTATTAAAACCTAAAGTGATTAGTTGGGATAACTTTGTACAAGTGATAAGAATTCAACTCACTGAGAAAGGAAAGAATGCTGAGTTTGACAACCTCATGTTTTGATAGCCACATCTCCAGATTAGCAGTTTATTGCATAGTGGTATTTGCTTAGCACTTTCCAAGAAATATGGCATTATGAAATGTATCAAGCTGGAGGAAGTCAGAGCTGATGTTGAGACTGTATGCCAAACAATATTAAAGCAGCATTTTGCCTTAGTTTTGAGGATGGTCCTGTTTAATACTTGGCCCAAGATACATTATGGACTTTTAGGCTGTAGTCTCCTAACTACAACATTAATAGTGACTAATACGGTAATCATGTGAAAATACAAGTTCCCTGTACTTTGTTAGCTTAGGATTACTGGGACTTTATAGAGTAAATCCGTGAAGAGCGCTATATAGTAGTTGAAGAATTTTTTTTTTTTTTTTTTTATGAGACACATACCAAAATGGGCCCCATCTATGTTACAACAAAATGGACTCCATTTATACGACAATGTAACACCCAAATGGACTCTATACGTACATTAACATGACAATAAAAAGGACAATGTAACACCCAAATGGACTCTGTCATTAACGTGACAATAAAATATACTCTCTCTCTCTCTCTCTCTCTCTCTATATATATATATATATATATATATATATATATATATATACATTAATGTAATGACAAAATGAGCCTTATGGCACTGAAAGAGGCAATGTGTGAAAACTGCATGGCATAGTGTTGCCACAAGGGGAAGCTGGAGAGCAGTGTACCATTGCTTGGTTGTGATATGTAGAATGATAATGAGAGTCTTTCCCTTACTAAACAAGTATCTCCCCGTGCTTTGCCCAGCCATGATGTGCTAGTACTGGTTCTTGTTCACTTTGTAGAGAATCAAATTGCTTGATCACAGGTATTTTGACTTGAACCTTTTACTGAGTAGTTATTGTACTGGTGTATTAATGAAACATGCAAGATAAGCAAAATACGTACTGTTAGGTCACATGGTAGTAGTATATAGGGTTTACATAAGTTCCTACCTCACTTCAAAATTCATATTTGACTTTTATGATGACCCTGTGATTTGCTGTCACCATCTACACAGTTGACAAGGCAAGTGGGGAGCAGAAGCAGATTGCCATGCCATTATTTTGTATCTCTCTGTCTCACAAACACACAGACACGCACACACACACACACACACACACACACACACACACACACACACACACACACACACACACACACACACACACACACATTTAAAGGTGGCAGTTCACCTACTGTAAGCTATTATAAGGTGATCTGCATTTACCATATAGAAAAAATGCTTGGCTAATTCTATGAAGCTGTTGCTTCCTACAAAGAATACAGTGTATTCTCTGACTATATGGCACCTGTAAACATGTGCATTTAAAAATAAATATAAAATAAATGTATACAAAAAAGAGTATAGCTACAGTACTTTCAGTAACTATTAAAAAGTACTTAAGAAAACAATAAGTGAATAGTCTAGTTAACATGAATGATTAATGGATAAGAAGGCTTCTCTTAAAGCAGAGCTGTACAATATGGAAATGTTGCTTTAACATAGGAGAGCTGAATTCACTGAATCTCTTTGCAGGGTTAAGGTTTAACTCCAGCTAATGCAAGATGTCAAAGTAATTTTAGAGTCATTAAGACTGAGGAACATTATGCCCCTGCTTATTCTCATGTGCATCATGTATTTGGCATGGAACAGGGTGCATGTCAGCAGTTGTATAATCCAAGAATGACACCATCGATGGCCATACCACTGTATCAGGGAAGCAAAGCTGAATTAGAAATGGAATCAGACTTATTGGTCATTTATTCTCAGATGTATTATGATAACATTCAATGTGACTGTTGGGTCAATAACAGAATTAAAGTGGGCAGACGTAAAATGAATATACACAGGGATATACAGTGACTACTGTGAAAATGAAAAATACAAGCACCTCTCTATCAGCAGTAAGCAAGCATCAGCTGAATTCATATTAATACGGTGGGAAATGTAGTGTGACCTTAGCTGCTTCACTAATGACATTTGAAATAAGAAGACCAGCAGTGTGGTACTTACACTGAACAGAAATGAATTCATAGCACAGGTACAAGTAAAGAAAAACAACTATATCAGCACTGCAATGGACTGGTGTCCTGTCCAGCTCTGGTTCTTTACACTATGACCACTGCTTGAAAGACATGTTCTGGCTTCCCTATCAGTCATGATATGATAAGGTGGGGAACAGAACATCTGTAGCAAACTTTGTATCTTTCTTGAAAACTACAAGTGAAATGCAAATATACAAAGCATGCTCAGTGATAGTAACATGCTCAATATTGCTATATCCCCCCCCCTAGATAAGAATGTTGATATAACCCCTCCTGGGAGGTACAGTTACATTAACTTGCCTCCCCAGGAATGAGGTTACAGTCAGACAAAAAATATCACTGCTATGATTTTGGAAACTCTACCATGAGTATGGATCCTGCCCTATGACTGTGGATTTCAATACCATGAGTACGGATCCTCCCCTACGATTGTGGACTCACTACTATGAGTATGGATCCTCCCCTACGATTGTGGACTCACTACCATGAGTATGGTTCCCTTCCTATGATTGTGGACTCACTACCATGAGTATGGATCCTCCCCTATGACTGTGGACTCACTACCATGAGTATGGATCCTCCCCTACGATTGTGGACTCACTACCATGAGTATGGATCCTCCCCTATGATTCTGGACTCACTACCATGAGTATGGATCCTCCCCTATGATTGTGGACTCACTACCATGAGTATAGATCCTCCAGCATGATTGTGGACTAACTGCCATGAGTATAGATCACTGCCATGAGTATAGATCCTCCCCTACAATTGTGGACTCACTGCCATGAGTATGGATCCTCTCTAATGATTTTGGATACACTATCATAAGTATGGATCCTTCCCTATGATTGTGGACTCACTACTATGAGTATGGATCCTCCTTTACGATTGTGGACTCACTGCCATGAGTATAGATCCTCTCTAATGATTTTGGACACACTATCATGAGTATGGATCCTTCCCTACGATTGTGGACTCACTGCCATGAGTATGGATCCTCTCTAATAATTTTGGATGTGCTACCATGAGTGTGGATCCTCTCTAATGACTTTGGATGTGCTACCATGAGTGTGGATCCCCTGCTATTATTTTGGACACTCTGGCATGAGTATGGATCCTCTCTAACGATTTTGGGCACACTATCATGAGTAGGCTCCCCTCCTATAATTCTGGACATTCTACCATGACTATGGATCCTCTCCTATGATTTTCAACACTCTATCAGGAGTATGGATCCCCAGACATAACTTATGATACTCTACCATGCTACAGCTCTTACAATTTAGAGATATGGGTTCTGCCAAAACTAATATGAAGACAGATGGAGTTAGTTAAATCCACTTGACAGATGTTTGATGGTTTAGTGCAGAGGATCATGTCTATGACTTGTTAATGATCATCATCCTACAGTCCTAGATTTGATTCTTTCTGTCTCCATTCCATTTGCTTACCATGCAAGTCCAAATAAGTGACTTAATCAAAGGTCACTCCTTAGTCACCCTTTAAAAAAGTAGTCATTCATGCCCTCTGAATTTGTCTAGTTAGAATATTTGCAAAATACTTCTTATTTAATGTATATGTTTTCTGAGAAATATTGGTGGCTTTACATTTTTTTCAAGATTTTGTGGATGTGCTAAAGTTATTATAATTCAGATCTGGAATGTATATTTCATGCATGCAGTAATATTCACTAGATGGAGCTCTCCTTTTCCCAGTACTTGCTTAACATACAAACCTAGTAGATAGGCTAGATTAGGAGGTAATTGATGTAAGTATTGTCATAATTAGGATTAGATTCAACATTATGCAGACAATGTCCTGCTGACCCTTACATTTAATGCTGAAGCATATTTCTGCTGTAAGGACAGGCAGCGTCTGTTGCCATTTTTGGAGGGGCAGGCATTTAAATCTGGAACTATAGAAACACTCATACCATATAACAAAAGCACAGCAGTGCTTGATGAGGCATCCATAACAGTGCTAGGCATTCCATTACATATGTTAAAATGTACATTTTTAAGAAGGCCAATGTTTTGGAATATGTATTCTGAAGCAGGTTACATTACTAGATGCAATGAATTTGGAAACCTACATCTAGAATTTTTTACTGAGTTTTTAAACTTGCATAAGGCAGTTCTCTTGAAATAGCAAGTCTTGTCCAATGTATGTATTTTTTTTACACATCTTTATTGAATTACCACTTGTGACATGGGCAAACTTGCATTTATATAAAAGTAATCAAACCATGTAAAACAAGTTCACATTTATTAACATTGTAATTCCCATCTATTGTTATATATAATATAAGCAACATTACATAAACTATTTAGTTCTTGCCTTTTCTTAAAACTCTTTCTTCCTCCAAAACATTTATCTACATGTATTTTTACCATGATTTCCATTTTTTTACTCTGACCCTTTATTGAAGATCCCACTTCCTGTTCTTTTATCTCTGTCTCACTATTCACTACTTCAGTTATAGCTGGTTTACATTTTATAGGTTCATAGGTTCATAGATAGGTAGTAGGCTATCGGCCCAAGGGCCTACATAAGCCTAGCCAGCAAGGTTCCATAGCTTACGCCACCCAAGAAAATTATTTTACTGTACCCCTGTCAAGCAGAGCCACAGAAGTGATCCTCGGGGTGAATTTCCTATCTCCCATCCAATCATCAATATTTTTCTTGAAGAATGCTAATGAAGAACTTTGCTTGACATAGATAGGTAGTTTGTTCCAGAGTATAGGAAGTCTCTTGAGACAGGAATCTATCCCTCCAGTGTGTCCTGTTTATTGTGGTGACAAGGTTTAGGTCCCTAGAGTGTGTAGCTCAGAGGGATTGGGATTTCTTTATGTGGAGCATGTCCAACAGCTCTGGGTTTGACATAGCTTTGTATGTTAGGCAGAGATCGCCTCTGAGTAGGCAATATGTGACAGAGCAAAGCTGGATTTTTTTGAGGCGGTCAGTGTAAGGCATTTGTTTGAGGCCAGTAATCCTCTTTGTGAGGTATTTCTGTGGCCTTTCCAGTTGCTGTAGATGTCTTGTGAGGTACATACCAAAAGGGGCATTGTACTCTATAATGGGTCTAATGAGTGACACGTAGAGGGGAACAATGACCTCTTTTTTCCTGGATGAGAAACCTTTTGTGATGAGGTGTGCCATGTAGAAGGATTTCCTGACTACTGTGGTGATGTGGTTATCAAAGGAGAGACTACTGTCCACTTGTGTCCCAAGGTCTCTTATCACACTTTTGGTGTTAAGTAGACTACCGCCTATGTGGTAGTTCATGGGTACAGAGTTTTTACCAAAAGGGATGACAATGCACTTTTTGGCATTGAGCTTAAGGCCATGGCTTTGACACCAGGCATCTGTCTCAGTGAGGCCCTTTTGTAGGATATCTACATCGTTAGGAGATTTGATTATGGCTCCTAGTTTGCAGTCATCTGCGAACTTTGTTAGCCAAAGACCTTCTGTGTTAGCCTGTACTTCAGAGAAGTAGATACTAAACAGGAGAGGACCTAGGACTGAACTCTGTGGTATTCCACTTGTCACTGGTCTGAAGTTGGATTTAGAGTCTGCTACTTTCACAGTGTGGATTCGGTCAGTGAGCCAGTTAGCAACCCATCTTGTGACATAGGGATTTATACCTAGTTTAGTGAGTTTGTCTATAATTCCAGAGTGGGGAATGGTGTCGAAATTCCCTTAGTTACACCCATTTGCTTGCCTATTAATCCTGACAGAGCACTTTGTAAGGAATTTTTTAAGGTCTGCCAGCTCATTACACTCACAAAATATGACGTTCCCAGTTACCTCTTTCTTCCCCATCACACTGCCAACATTTGTCATCTACCTAAGAAAGAATTCTTTGGCATCTACTTGGGGTATAAAAGTATCTTTCTAAACATTTCCAGGCAAAATTCCTACTGTTTGATGAGTATGAATCCTCTGCAACATAATTCTGCAGTGATTGAAATGCCTATTAATGAACTGGGCTAAGATTATAGCCCAGAGCAAAGGTCCACAATTTATGACTCACTGCATGACCTTGTGGTTCTCTGGCATATTTGGAAGCCATACACATGCACTCCCATTGTTTCTTGGTGAATTGCAAATCTAATCTCTCTTCCCAATCTTTTCTGACCTCTTCTGATTGATTCCTACAGTTATTTTGAAATATTTTATATACCATTTTTGACAGAAGCTCCTGTTCTAAATTCAATTAAAAACTCAACCAGTGCAGGTCTTTCATTTATGATTCCCCTATCCCCTTTTTCTTTGCCTATACTCTGATATCAGTCCCTGACTGGGAAGGCAATCCAATTGTATTATGTTTCCTTCTCTAATTATCTGTTCCTTGTCAAATATGGGCTCTTTCAAAATCAGAAGTATATATTAAAACACTATGAAAACTGTGAGAAGTTATTCTGGGGTTAATGCATCATAATTGCATGATTAATATTGTAAATGAATACTCTATGCTTAGGTGTCCTGGAACACAACATACAGTAACAGTTATGCTGGAGACTCTTTAGGAACACAGAACTATTAGACTCTACATTTAAACAATAGTGCTATGGGGTAGTGGTGGACTGAGTTGTGAGCTGTGTGTACATTGCATGTCATTTTCTTGATTGGATCATTTGCTCAACTTTTGGTGCTGTTGCTGACTGTATATATGCTCAACATGGCATCAGTTTGTGTATAGAACATTCATTTATAGAAATAATATTGATACCATGTAATACCTCTGAAGGCATGATATACCAGTTATTAAAATCTGTGTGTATTGATATGATTTCCAACACATGATTATTTTTTCTGATTCATTTTCAGTACATGATAGCCCAACACTGAATTATAAAAGGATTAAAATATAATGAAGGAATAATTTCCATTATTTCATTCTAACAATTTCAACAATGAACAACAGATTTTAAAACACATATCGTGTGTGTGTCTGTGTGTGTGTGTGTGTGTGTGTCCCCGTCTCAAGCCTGCTGTTATATTTAGCCATATTTTTACGCTGCCAGAGAGCCACAAGGTCATATAGTGAGTTTTAAATAGTGGACCTCTGCACCAGGCTATAATCTTAGCCCAGTTCTATAACAGGCATTTGCATTACTGCAGAATTATGCTGCACCCAGTGATAAATGTACATCTGTGCTACATAACTACAGTCTGATAATTATGGCACTGATGGGTAACGATTTATAATGACAGATCAAGGTGCACCCAGAACTAAATAATTTCTTCACTCATACAATTCTATATTTATGATCCACTGATAGTACTTTTAATAAAATGTTCAATTTTATGTTTTTTTAACTAGAATATTTTAAGAGAACTACTTTCTTCTGTATTCTTGAATATGTAGCATTTAACTTTAACTGAATATTTTCCTACCAAAGACTTGAACTAGAAGAAAGACAGTGAGCAGTAACCCTTCCCTTATCTGCCGGTTTGAAACTGTTTTTATAATGAGCAATGAAAACAGCTACCTTTTCAGCAGAATACTTGCAAACCTGTCACTTAAAACAGCTGTGTTTCATGCGGTGATTTATAACATTACCTGATGTATGCCTGTAACTGCTGTCATCAGGGCTCAGCTGTGGTTACCATTAACATTCCATTTCAACATAAATCTGTCCAATTTTTGTTTAAAGAAGAGAGATGCTGGCTAAGTGCATTAATATCCTTGGAAACACATTTTGCAGACTGATTTTTCTAGAAGGAAAATGATGTCTCAAAAGCTCAGCTCTAGAGATACAATGTCTAAAAGTTGACATGTGTCCCCTCACATTATGGCTGTGTTCCTTGTAAGTCAGATCCATATGTCATTTTATTAAAAGCCCTTGAGTAACATGAACAAATGTAACAGCTCAGAGATGCCTTGAGCTCACTGTCAGTAAATTACAACCCACATGTTTTTCTTGCAAAAATATTACTACATACCAGGAATTATTCTAATTAATCTAATTAGAATGTAGAGATTTTTTCCAAGGCATCAATGCTCATCTAGTCAGGTTTATCAACATATTTTGAAATAATCCAGGAAAAAACTTAATTTATAGTCTGAATGTGCATCCTAAAACTGATGAAGAATTTAACAGAAAAAAAAAACTCTTCTAAAAGCTATAATTTTAGGACAGATATAAGACAATAACATTTACTAATAAAATATAATTTATCTTGGTTTCAATAAAAGTACATTTAACTGAAATGGAAATTTCATCATATGTTTTTATCATAATCATGACCAAATCTGTCTATATTTAGCCCAATTAGAATGGGCCCTGTAAAAATATTACCAAGACGTATTTTTTTTATTTATGAAAACGTGCGCCATTTTTCCTTCAATAAATTTAAAATATTTGCCCTGGAAGTCACACTAGTGGTTTGTCACCATTGTTTAGCTTCATTTTATATTTTTAAGTATGAATGCAGCTTATTAATAAGTAACAATCTTTTTCCGACTTTTAGTTTTCCATAGGGCAGGAACACTATAAGCAGCTAGAGCTCTCATTGCCCATGGATGGGGAAGCCACCAATTGTTTTAATGTTTATTAACTGGGGTAATGAACTTGCCTCAAAAAAGGCCCACTGCAGAGGCCATCATAGAGGCAAAAGATATATACTGTAAATAGTCAGAAACAGTTTAATTGTTGCAAAAGAACACAAGAAAAACATGATAATATAATCCAAAACAGATAGTCAATTCCACGTTACAGTACAGTATCTTAAATATAGCATTAAAACAAAGGCTGTGGGGCAAATAAAGAGCAAAGAAGTAACAAGAATAGCAATTATATAGCTATCAGTTGAAGCTCTTAAGAAAAACAAGTTGACTACTGAAGAGACATTGAAGCGACAAGTAATATGTGAATGAGCAAAGTACTTTTTATGCAATTTTGTGTTTTTTGTTGAGTATACAAAACAGAACAAAACTACTGAAGGACAGAACAAGTTCAAAGAACAAAATCTGCAAAAGAAAAGTAAGGAACATGATATTCCCTGATACTTATAGTTTGCCTCGTTTGCTATGTTAGCAGGATTCCTACATATCAGAGGAGGCACAGATAAATGGTAAATGTTCTAAAAATTTTGTATTGTTTTGATAAATGTAACAAAAACACACACACACACACACACACACACACACACACACACACACACACACACACGCGCACATGAAAGTCCACAAATAAAATTCATCCAGGTGCCAACAAAAGAAACTGTATTTATTTATAAAACAAAGGGTGGCATTTATAGTCCCTGTGGTCATGCATAGCTAGAATTTGCACAGCCTGCTCCTAAGAGCAGCATCAGTGCAAATCATAGATCTATCAGTTGCACTTAGGTGCAGTCAGTATGATCAGCTTGCAAAAATACTCTGCATATAAGACTATTGAGATTTAAATAAGGAATGCCTGAAATTTGTCTGATAATCTTATTTATTTATCATAAAATTAGTAAGTTTTCTGCTTGTTTGGGATTCACGGTCTATTTTTTATGATCCCCATCATTGTGTACATATACTTTATAAAAGATGAAGTTGCATCTTTTCTGTCTGCTTTGCAGTCAGCTAAGATGATTGCTCTAGATGCTATCCTGGCTGTTTCCTGGTGCAATTGCTTCTGTCAGTCATGCCAAAGCTGTAGGTTCCCAACAGCATTCGCTGGCAGAGAAGATGCAGATATAGGTAAGGGCTGATTCATTTCAACTTTGTTGAGCAAGAGATTTAGAGTGGAGAAGGATATAATTAGGGTTTTGGTGAGTTTGCATGAAGCACAGTTCAGGATTTGGGGGATGCAAGCTCTTCCTATTTCTGTGGACACTAGAGTATTCATAACCCTCACTATACTTGTTATGGGGACCTTCCAGAGACAAACTAGAGACACATTGGGTATTTCTTAGGCTTATGCCGTGAGCATACATCAGCAGCCCCTTGACATAGTCGTGGCACATGTGGATCAGTATCTATTTCTGCCAGGGTCACCTCAGGACAGAGCCAGAACCATGAGTACCTTCTACAGATGCACCTAGTGTGATGGGTTGCATCCATGTTGCCTTTAGAGCCCCATCTTCACCACACGGGAGTGGGGGTGGTTATCAGAAGAGCTACATTTCCATCAAATGCCAGATAGTGTGTGATCCATGGGGTGAATCACCAACAAGTGTGCCCAGCATCCTGGCAATGCACATGAGTCCCACATATGCACACAAGCTCACTGCACCACTTCTTCCTGCCTGGTAGGATACCCCATGGTCACTTTGTTGGTAAGCATGAAGTGTTTCAATTCACAGTAATATCTGTAGGTGTATTTTGTTAAATGTATTGTTTAGGACTAAATTTCTTTTTCTTTTGTAATGTCTCCTCCATTTTACTTCTTTTCCCAGTGATGCAGGCTACCTACCTGAACCGTGGCTATGACACCAGTTCATAATCATAGGGGAGCTGCTAAGAAATGCTTCAGTACCACACTGTCCTAGACACAGATTGTCAATGACTGAATAAGTAAGTGAGTGCCCTGCTGAAAGTCCATCTCCTTAGCATAAATAAGTCTGGGGGCATTCTTCATGCTGAAAGCCCATCTCCTTTGCTTGAATAAGTCTGGGGGCATTCTTCAGTATGAGCCTGATACTGCATGCATTAAGTTTAACACTCAATGCATTCTGCACAACATGGGCATACATCAGCCTGGTGATTAAGTGTCCCATAATGGCAGTTTAGCTCCTACTATCTTGCCTTCCACCATTGATGATAGTAATTGTGACATTACATGATCTTTTCAGTTACTGCTTGCAATCCTGCTTGACAGCTTGTCAAATTATGAAGAGTCTGGCTCCATCCTTCAAACTGCTGAAAAATACAATTGTGTGCCCAAAACAAAACACATCAAGCAGGCAAATAATTCTAATCTCCAAGATTTTCCTTTATTAATTCTTAATTAACAGCAGAGCTTGGAGTTGATGATTGAGGAGACTGGGATGGTGGTGTGCTTTCACTCAAAAAAACACACAAAACAAGTAATTTTCTAGGAAAAAAACATTTCTCTAAAATGCCTGATGTACAGTGACAGTAGGACATGCAACAAACAGTGTAGCATACAGGTAACACTGCATATCTCAAGTATTATCTATGCAATTTTTTTTTTACAGTAGATAGCACTACCTTAATGTCATGGTCCATAGTTGTACACTAGATGCTGCATGTGCAGCCGTGTACCATGCACGAGCCTACTATAGGGGGTCCCATGCTACTGTTGGTCACAATTACTATCATCAATGATGGAAGGCAAGATAGTAGGAGCTAAACTACCATTATGGGACACTTAATCACCAGGCTGATGTATGACCATGTTGTGCAGAATGCAATGAGTGTTAAAATTAATGCGTGCAGTATCAGGCTCATACTGAAGAATGCCCCCAGACTTATTTATGCAAAGGAGATGGACTTTCAGCAGGGCACTCACTTACTTATTCAGTCATTGACAATCTGTGTCTAGGACAGTGTGGTACTGAAGCATTTCAGTTTTCCACTTGAGAGATTCTGTTAAGTTCCAGTTACCTATAAGAAAAGCAGCATTAGATTTCTTGTATATTCTGCTCTATCTTAACTACTTTTCAGATATAGTAACAACCAAATTCATTTTTGTACAAAGTGACTATTATATGAGTATTCATACTTTCCGTTACTGATCACTGATTTTTAACAAGAGTTATCTCGTGTTTTTCATGTGTAATGTTAGCGTTTGCTTTCTGCTAAATGATCAAGTCAGACTTCACATCAGAATTATTACTCAAGTCATGGAAACAAATCCTTGTGTCATTATAAGTAATGATATTCATCATCTTTGCTGTGCTGAGGGTAATAGGCCACAGTGTTCACTTTCATTTGTAGAATTTGTTATAGTAACACATGCATAGGCCTACTGTTACATCGCCCCCAGGGCTAACCATAAAATACTGCTTTAAATAACAGTTTGCACAACCACATAAACTTGACCACTAGCGTTCTTCTTATTTTTCTCTTACTTTAATTCAGTATCATCAATGTTTCCCAGCTGTTGTGAAAACTAATGCATTGTTATCCATGTCTGAAAACTGAAGACTGTGCGAATTTTATTAGGATGAAAGTGAACATCTAGATACCGATTTGACACTGCTGTGTGATGATGAACTCGACTGTGTGCCTGTGTCATGTATTGCAGAAGGCTGACATGGCCTGCCTTCCATTGGGTTACTTCACCCTTAGTATTTGCTGAACTTTCTTGAGAGTCATGTGGGGTGCAGCCTACTCTGCCCCCATTGATATAGACAATCTCCTGTCACATCCAGCCTGTTCTACCTATGTGACACTGGTAAGTCTGTCCTAATGAGAGCATGGAGGTGTACATGGATGCTCTCTGTGCCACCATACTACACGAGGTTCATCATGGCATTATCCTACCCTATCCAATGACTGATGAAATTCTTCATGTATATCCAAACTCTAACCATTAAACCATCTCTGTGGCAGTGGCCTATTTCTGAACTATGTCTCAGCATATTTGCTGCTGGGCAAGCAAGGACTTCAGTGTTTAAGGAGCTAGCTGCAAGATATTCCTTCCCCTAGCACCTCTTTGAACAGGTGTTGTAGTGTGCACTGCAAACTCTGAAATGGCAACAATTGCCTCAAGGTGTTTGGGTTGTCACAAGAGACTAGTGTTGGGCTAAATGTTGTTCTCTGCCCGTCCTGATTGTAATGTTATGTCCTCATTCTGATTATTGTGTGAGACCCATGTCACTGCCTGAGAGTTATTAACCTGCTGTTGGGCTGAGAGACTTGTCAGTACACTTTGGGACTATGTGCCACTGTCCTCAGCCAGTGTCATGAAAATGCAAGTTATGGCTTCATCATTGACAGCCATTTTGCTGTCAATACCATCTGGCTGTGCTGTCATGGTGGAAGTGGTGCAGACGGCGTGAAGTAATAAGTGATAACATGGTTACTGAGCCTTTCAAAATAAAAGAAAAAAAATGATTTATCTATAGACAGAGGATACACACACACACTTACCATGTAAAGAGAGGGCATTTTCCTGTATGCCTAAAGAGGATGGGTGGGTCATCTTGTAATGAAAAGTGTTATGGGTTATAAGGACACAAGTAACCTGTGGAATATTGCCATCACCTCTGCACTAACCTCCCACACTGCATTACTGTGGCAGCTGCAGTGATCTGAACATATTAGTATCCACATCACCTCTGAGGATTCCTTTGGTATCATCATCTGCAACATAGTCGTCATCCCTTGTGGAGAGCAGGTAATCCATATCAGGTGTTAGTGGAGAGCAGGTGACCCATATCAGGAGTTAGTGGAGAGCAGGTGACTCATATCAGGTGTTAGTGGAGAGCAGGTAATCCATATCAGGTGTTAGTGGAGAGCAGGTGACCCATATCAGGTGTTAATGCTTGTAATGTGGAGGCGCTCCCTCCAGTGTTGGCACAGGCAATTGCATTCTGCCTAGCTTTGATCCTTGCACATCCCAATAGGTGATTTGTTCATTTACTACACTATGCCAGTCTGTGGTTCATTCCCCTTACAGCACTGATGTCAGCCACTACTTGATTCCTTTCCATAGCTCTCACTCTGCCTGCTTTGTCCCCACCTTTGCCAAAGTAGCATTTTCCATTTTTCATCATACATACTAGAGTTGTCTTGCCTGTGCCTTGTTCCCCTGTAGTTACTGCTTTTTGTAACCTTCAAGCACATATCTGGCCAAAATTAAATCAGTTTTCCACTCAAGAATGCTTCCTTCATGCAATGTTATAACTTGCGAAATGCTGCAGCATGTTGTAACCCAAAAGCAGATACTTTGGCTTACAGTTAACTGGACTACCACATATGACATCTGCACTACAGTTCAGAAGTTGAAATCACAAAAGTGGACCATCTGTGGTATTACTTGTGCTCTATCAGTCAATCCAACCTATACTTAACCGGAGGCTCATAACATAAATGCACACTGTTGTGGGGTGGTCGTAGGCATTCTTAGGTAAAGTAAGAATCAGTGAGTGATACTGTATCACTTTTTGCTGTAACCCTTAGTCATGCAAATTAAGGCTACAAAGAACCAAAATACATGTCTAGACATCTGTGAAAAAAGGCCCCTTACACTTGCCACTTATGTCATTTATAAGGACACTTCCCACGCATGTCATTCATAAGGTTGAAAGATTTAACATGTCATACCTTACTGGTAAATAAAGGCTTCCCGCAAGCAGATATAACTATACTACACAAAACTTGGTGGTTTTGAACTTAGTTTTGACTGTTTCCTCTGTTAAATATTCCTTTTAATTCATTTGTCCTTGTCCTGGACTATCAAAAATAAGTGGTGCTCAGAGAAGTTAAAAATAGCACACTCAACACTATTTATATAAACTGGGTCTGATTTAAAACTGAGTATACAAGTTAGGCTTACCAAAGATGAGATCTATAAACCACATCATTATACAAGTTTGCATCCTTTTCAATAGATGCAAAATGACTTTGGCTTCTCATAGGTGAGCTGTGGCACAAAGCACTGGGCAAGGCACTATGTGATGGGTAATAACACTCAATCACAGTACAGTACACTAAACATTTTGTATATATTTATATAGTATTACCAGTCAATACAGCTGTAATCTGTCATACTACAACTGCATCCTTAATAAACCTACAATAGTTTAAAAAATACAACCTATTCTTAACTTCAAAAAATGTGAACAAAGTTAACTAAATATTCCTTAACAATTTCTGCTGGAGGAAAACATAGCAGCCATTGAAAACCTTCACATCATGGCAACACAGGTGTTGTGATTAAACAAATAAATAAATGTTAAAGAATATTATTTGGATATATGTGCATACACGTGTCCCTCTCCCACCCCCACCAAACAAAGAGTGAAAACAACGAAATGTCCAGATATTAATCTGCAAAAATTTAACAAATGAAACAATGATACTGAAAAGAAAAGGTAGAAGTCCATGTGAATGTTTCAGTCCTGTAGATAGTACAACCTTCACACTTCCATAGGTAGTACCACTACAAGCTGTATGATTGAGAATGCTGATACCACACCAGATAAAGTGTGGGTTTTACACCCTGCTATCCCTTGTATAATCCTTACACTTCAATTATGTCTTGGGACTTTGCAAGGATGGCTTTTGTTAAATCCGAGTGTGGAGCCTTAAGTTCGAGCCCTGTTGACCCTCAGTGTTTGATATTGTGAAAAACCACCACCATCATCAGCTTTGGGACCTAGCAGAGCATCAGTTGATTTGGCAGTGGAGAGATCTCTTCAACTTATACAAGCCCCCTTCCACTGGGAAGAAGACTTGTTGACCCAATTGCCTCCAACCACCAAGCCACTGGAGGTCTCCACTCCATGACACTGTGGTCTCCCTCTGCAAGTTCATCACAAAGGAAGGATAATCAAGGTCCTACAGACTGGTGTGAGACCTCTGCTCCGCACCTTCTCATCCTCCCCATTTGACTCTGTCTGTCTGCCTGCATCTGTATGTCTTGTTTCTCCCACCAATGTGAGTCTACCATAGTGTTATTTTGTTTTTATGTCTATTCTTCAACTCTTTCCCAAGTCTCTCTCTCTCTCTCTCTCTCTCTCTCTCTCTCTTTGTGTCCTATACCCTCTTCTCTTCTTTTCTTCAACTTCCCTCTTACAGAAGAAAAAACTCAGCATTGGTTTTCTCATATAATTCTCAGTGGCATATTTAAACTTATGCTCTCTTAACATCTACAAAAATAGTTAGGTTACACTCATGCAGCTTCCATCACATATAACTAGACTACTTTTAATTCATTTTAATGTCTTTCAGACATACAAAATTGTTGTGGCTATTTCTGCAAAACATTTCACTTTTCTATAATTAGCACTGTTCAGAGGCACTCATCAAATTTACTTTAAGATGCAGCTTTGCAGATAGCCATTGAACGTTTGTGAACTGTGTGACTGCAAACACCAGCCAAAGAGTTAAATGCTTTTGTCATACAAAATTTGGACTTCATCAGAACAAATCAAACAGTACTATCAGGCTTTTTATAACATAAAACTTTCACAAGAAATGTACAAAGTGATATAAAAAGAGAGTGTGGATGTTGCAAACAATGTAAATACATTTAAGATGGTTCCAATATTTGTATTTCAAATTACTTAGATTACTTAAGGGTGATTAGACACTAGTTCCATCAATTGTGATACTTCTGGAGAAGTTTACACCACTTTGTGTATTTCTTGTGAATGTTTGTATGTTAACAAAACAAAGGGTACAATAGAACAGAATTTAGAAACATGATATAAAAACAAAGACAAAAATAATGCACTTGGCTAACATGCTATGGTTTGCAAAGATTTAAAAAAATATATTGTTTATTTTGGAGAAGGTAAAGCATGAGAAACAGTATTGGAATACAAATAATTACTATAACAAGTGTGTTTAAATGCAATGCAATTTTCAGGTCATAATGAACATGTCTCCATATTGAATGTATTAACATTAAGATCAGATAAACTTTGAACAGAGCGCAAAATTTGCTGCAATTGGTTTTTCAACATGTTGCTTTAACTTATAATAAGGTGGCAGTAATTAATATGACCAAGTGCTTTCACTTTGATTATTTAAGAATCCTGTTAGTCCTGTTTGATTAGTTCTGGTGAAGTTTGAATCGTGTAGGACAAAAGTGCTTACCTCTTTATTGTATAAATAAATACAGTTTCTTACAGTGGCACTCTGCTGTATTTTTATTTTTTATTTTTTATTGTATCCCTATTGTTTGATTTTTTTTACTTTCCAACTTATCGTTAAACACAGGGATTTAACTACAATTAATTGAATATCATTTATATTGTCATAAAAACATCTAACTCTACAAAAAATATAAATAAATAAAACTGCTGTCCTGTCTAACGACATTCAGCCCATTGCACAGCACTGATACAAACTATTACAGTGCACCCACAGATATGGGGACACGTCTCTATATCTATGATCTTTATATATTTATAAATTCCAAGACTGCACAAA